>NW_028250947.1:0-203193 GCF_964263255.1 Lissotriton vulgaris | reverse complement strand
GGTGACTGATGTGCACAGAAAGGGAAGGGTTAGGCCCAGCCAGTGGGGACACTGGCCAGGAGGACATGGCAGTGCACAGACTGCACACAGGCACTGTGGTGGCAGGGCTGAGACACCATTTTAGGGCTACTCATGTGGGTGGTACAATCAGTGCTGCAGGCCCACTAGTAGCATCTGTCATCACCAGCCCTGGTACATCTAGTACACTTTACTAGGGACTTCGTGGTGATACAAATATGCCAATCAGGTACATCCAATCAATATGACAATTTTCATAGGGAGCACTTACACACTGGCACTGGACAGCAGTGGCAGAGTGTCCAAAGCATCTAAACCAGCAAAAACGAAATCCAGCACAGCATCAAAAATACAGGAGGCAGAGGCAAAAAGATAGGGGAAAACCACGCCAAGGGTGTCAGGTCCAACAATCATAAATAATTGAAGTAATTCATAAACATAGTCATTTAGAACTCTGAATGAGTTATTAATCACAGATGATAATAGCCACTGGTCTTAGAACGACTTTGCCAAACTATGTTAACATGAAGGTTAAACATGATTACATAATATACAATCAAAAATGAGTATATAAGCACCTTCTTTGAAAGGCTTAAAAAGTAATCTACCCAGCACTTCATTGCAAAGAAAAACTGTTGTACCATATCACAGTGAGGAATTATTTCTATCATAATACATGCATGGCACTAAAAACCATTTGCAGATCCTTACACTCATTATAAAGGCAAAGAAAAAAATTATTTTTGATTACATCAACTCATATTAGATTAGTAATTTGTCTTGTGCATGGCTATATTTAGCGTATTCAATACACAGATTAATTTTACCACACCAAATTCAACAGGGATGCTCATGACTATGAACAGAACAGGATTCTTACATTTGCCCGCAAATTTGATGCACCATGTCGAGTCCTAAGAAGCAATGTAAATCAAAGAACTGTAGAGCAAAGAGAAACATCAGAATCAGATTTAACCACTGATAATGAGCAATCTGGTGAGGACAGCACTGATCCCCAAACACAACCCCTGACGAAATCTCTTTTTCATGAGGAGTTTCAGCTCTTGAGACAATCTGGGCAACGGAGAGTACGAGGGAAACCCCCAGAACAGGCGCGTCAAAGAGTACAACAAAATAGAGATGGGGGGCTTCAACAAGCGGAAATCAAGGTGTGGCCTCGCAGACACAAAGCAAGAGAGCATCAAGGAAATAAACTCAGTTGAAGATCTGACAATCAACAATTTGACGCCTAAAAAACTTACTCAAACTGGAGAAACATGTTTGTAAAAAAATGACTTACATTCTGCCCTACTTAAGGCTTTGAGTATACACAAACATGCATAGATTTATATCTCTTTACAAGGAAATTGAAACTCCAAAAGTTTTTCAAGCTCAAAGGCCCACAAGAACAAGAATTAGGGGCCAGTACAATCACAGGCTCAGTGATGACAACAGATATTCTAACTGGAAATGATTTTGCAACATTACAACTATTGTAAAGTTAGTTTGTTCCAAACATTACAGAAGCTGATGTTGCATCTGTTGAAATTGAGATTGAGAGTTTTGAAATTTACCAAAAAACAGTAACGCTAAGTTTAGACTGAAATCTACCTTCCTACCAATCACAACTTTTGATACTATTGACGTGTTTGATGAAACTGTCAAAAATGATCTTGCGAAATTAAGGCAGCAGAAATCTGGCACAATAAATTACAGCAATGCAAATTTAACAATTGAAGAAAGAAGAGCGTTGGG
The DNA here is from genome assembly GCF_964263255.1 of Lissotriton vulgaris. Classification (NCBI taxonomy): domain Eukaryota; kingdom Metazoa; phylum Chordata; class Amphibia; order Caudata; family Salamandridae; genus Lissotriton; species Lissotriton vulgaris. The sequence continues at coordinate 201,420 of NW_028250947.1, read as the reverse complement.
GCAAATTCAGAAAGATCTTAATATTGTGTGTAAATCGTCAGAAAAAGGCGGAAACATTGTGCTTTTGACTAAAGATGTGTATTGTAAAGAGGCATTACGACAGCTATCGGACAGTACATGTTATGTAAAGATCACCAAAGAAGAATACAATGCCAGTATTCACGAGTACCACACACTGATTAAAAAATGGAAAGATAAAGTAATGATAGATATGGACAAATTTAATTTTTATCCTGTCCTCATCTGGTGATATCTATGTTTTATCACCTTCCCAAAATACACAAAGATGCAAAGAAACCACCTGCTTGTTCGATCATATCATCAAAGGGAAGTCAGACTGAATCTATGTCACAATATATTGATTATTTTTTAGCTGATTTTGTTAAAGTATTACCATCTTATATTCGTGACAGAAATGACTTCATTAGAATAATTTCCATTATATACTGGGAATCTGCCATGTTAATGATGGTGCTCGATATAACACGTTTATATACATGTATTGATCATGTCAATGGTATTCATGCTGTCAGATACTTCTTGAGAGGGAGATCCCTAAAGTTCACAGAGCACAATGAAATGCTAATTGAGTTTCTCCATTTCTGCCTAAAAAATTGAATCTTTCTGTTTTAGAAACAACATTACAGACAAGTCAAAGGCACGGCAAAGGGCACCTGCTTCGCCCCCAGTTACGCAAACTTGTTTGTGGGCTGGTGGGAGAAGCAGATGCCCTGGACCGAAAGTAACAATCATTGGGTAACGTCTATTATTGGATCGTACATTTATATAGACAACCTTTTCATTCTTTGGAAGGGTCCCCAAGTTGAGGCAGAGAAGTACATTCAGGAACTCAATAGGAATACAGTCAATCTACACTTTAGTGGTCATATCAGCGCTACCGAAATAGTATTTTTGGATCTAAGAGTTTCTATTGGAGATGGACAGATCTGCACCACGCTGTTCAGAAGAATTACAGCTGGCAATTTGATTCTGGAGGCCCATAGCCATCATCCAAAATCTCTAAAAAACAGTATCCCATATGGGGAACTCTTAAGTCTCAAAAGAAACTGTACCAGTCAATGTGATTTCAAGCAGGCAGAAGAGGGTGCCATAGAGAGATTTTTAGTGCAAGGCTATTCCCCTCAACTATTACAAAAAACTTTGGCCAGAATAGAGAAAATTCCCAGACAATGTCTTCTAAAGGATAGAAAATACCCGAATCAAGATTCAGAGGAGACTTTTAGATTTATTACCACATTTTCTAAAGACTCAGAGGCACTGAGAAAGATTCTCGTACGTAACTGGCACATCCTCAAGTCTGATGAGGTAATCGGTAAAAGTTTACAGATCACCCAAAAATCACTTACAGACGCTGTTGATCCCTTAACCCCTTCCATGCTCATGACGAGCTGAGCTCGTCATGCAGTACAGTGCTCCTGTGCTCATGACGAGCTGAGCTCGTCATGAACAATGGAAATCATGCATCTGTAGCACAGGAGGAAAATCTCTCTAGCAGCGATGGTGTTAAGGATCAACTTTTTCAGAGCCATTTTGAAAGCACTCCCTATAATCTGAGAAAAAGCAGCCTGACAGGATTATTTCCCTGCTCAAAATGTAAGGCCTGCAGAAATAGCCTTAAGACACTATTTCCAATTTTCAATTCAGCTTTATTCGGTGCATAAAGGAAAATCACCATAAAGGCACGAAATTCAAACTGCAACAATTCAATTAATAAAAATCACAATTCATAAAATATAAAGATGATAATGCAATATTTCATTGATAAAATTCTTTCACAGAAGGCAAATATTTATTTATAAAAGAGAAATATATGAAGTTATTAAAAGCTTTGACAAATTATCTCTACATAGTTAATCAATCCTAGATTATGCCTTCTACATTTTCATATAGTAATGCTTCCAAATGAGAATAATCTTTTCTTTTTCTAATTGCACATTGTATGTTTCTAATGACGGAGTTAATCATTTTTGCATTTCCAAAATTACAAATAAAACTGTAAGCATGCTTATGATTAAAAAGTCTATTAGATAAAAATAAAGGTTTTAAAAACAGTTTCCGTATATCTATGTAAAATTTACAAAAAATGATAAAGTGCATAGTTGTTTGTGCAGATCTTCTATCACATGGTATTTAGGTAATTTGTTATTCCAATTTTCCATCTTTGGAAATGCTACTAGGAGATGTATTATATCAAACTTTAACCTTGTTAGGAAAAAACTGTGCTGTATATTTTTCACCAATGTTGAATATATGGGTAAGCCAGATACAACCACCCTTTCATGATAGGAGACAACACTTCCTGTTAAATTAGCAACTCTATCGCTATAATTTTCTACAAATTTAAGATAACTGGCCTTCAGATCCCTTTGACTAAAATCTTGGATGTTCTAGAGATTCTTATAATGGAGATCAATTTTACAGCAAGTTAATAGTTTTGAGATATGTTCCAGCCATGGGATTTTCCTGTTACAATCAAGTTTCAGACAATCCATTATAATTTCTTTCAAACATTTGGATTCAACTTTAGACCATATCCTTTGCCACAGGGACAAGCCGGCTAAGTTTATTGTGTCACTTAAATGTGGGGCCAATAAATCTGTATATACTATTTGATTTGCGGTGGCTTGGGGGACGGCTAATAATCTTTAAAAAAATTATTTCCTTGAGTTTGTAGTGTAACAATAGATACTCTCCCCCAAATCGCAGCCCCATAGCAAACCCCAGTAATACACTTGCTCCGATAAAGGCCTAGAATTTCTCGTAAGGGCTTGTTACCTAATTTTGTGGCAAATCTAAAAATACTTTCTGTCACTTTAAAAAATGTCATGCTATTCAGTTTAATGTGCAAATTCCATCGGCCTTTATTACTAAAAAGCATTCCTAAATATGAAAAGGTAGAGACTCTGTTTATGACCACCCAGTCAACTTGATGTTGTTTGATTTTAGGTCTATTTTTTCCACAAGTCATCACAAAGGTTTTTTTAAGTTTAGCTGTAAGGTTTTATCACTCATAAATCTAACAAAGTTGTCAATTAAAAGTTGCAGCCCATTTGCTGTCCTTGAAATTAGGACAGCATCGTCCACATGTAAGAGGACTGGTGCCGGGTGCATACCTACTTTTGTTGAATCTACTGGTAATGATTGTAAAAAAGAGTCTACACTACTACTATAGAGAGAAAAAAAAGCGAAGACACAACCTTGTCTTAAGCCACGTGTAACTCTAAACGCTGAAGTACATTCTCCCTTTTTTCCATAGCGTACCCTAGCAATTAAAAAGTTATAGATCTGGGACAGATAGTTAATAATTTCTATGGGTGCGCCTTGTTCCTTTAGAGTTTGCCATAATGTTTGATGGTTAATTAGGTCAAAGGCACTGGTTAGGTCTACAAAGCACAGGTGTAACACCCCTTCCTTTGATAGGATGTATTTTCCTATAAGTAAATCTAAATTCAGGCATTGTTCAACCGTACCAATACCTCTTCTGGATCCATACTGGGCATCCAATAGGATATTACATTCGGTTGCCAGTTTTCGAGTCTTTCTAAGAGTATACAACCCATCACTTTAAAGGAAGAATCCAGAAGAGATATTGATCGGTAACAATTTGCCACTCCCCTATCCCCTTTTTAAAAACGGGTACGATAATGCTCTCTATCCATGTTACGGGTGAGGCGCCTTTTAAGGTTGCATGAAAGGCGTTCTTTAAAATAGAAATCCAAAAAAACATATAAGACTTAAAAACATCAATTGGCACATCATCAGCATCAGACGCTTTGCCATTTGCACTTTTTTCCAGTGCAGTTTTTATCTCCTCTTTAGTTATTGGGGCCATTCCAACTGGTTTTATAATTATGGGCTTATCTATATTGGTGTTAATACTTTTAATATCGCCTGGGTTACAAATATGCTCAAAATGCGATATCCAGGCTTGCGGGGCAATAACTGTATCAATATTTGCTACAGTATTCTCATTAAAAAAAGGATGATTTCCAGTTTTCCAAACCAGCACTTGGTCATTCGTAGCTGCTCCTTAGGTCAATGTTGCCCACGCCCCTACCATATGTCTATTTTTCTTTCTACTAGGGCCAGCTTATAATCTTTCCTCACAGTACAAATCCTGGAATTATCTCTTGGTTTTTGCTGTAATGCCAGTGTCAGGTCTCCATTTAGACCATCTAGGGTTTTTATTACATGTTTGCTTTTTCCTTTTGATAGTAAGCCCCTTAGAAATGGAAGTGGTAATGTTACAAAAAGCAACTATAATAGCTGAGGCGATAGAAGTGGCTACAAAACAAGTACCGGTATCGTTTTGTGACTCCCCAATAAACTGTTCCATAAAAGTTACTGGATTTACTACACTCCATTTAATACATACTCCGTTATTACCATGGGCAGGGATTTCTTCAGCCAATAATTTATCTCTTGTTCTAGAGACAAGATCCATCCTGATTATAACAATTAAAGGGTTATGGTCACTAAAGAGGTTGTTTTCAATATAGGAAGTAATCACCTGATTACCACAATTATAGGATACAATAAAGTGATCAATATTAGAAGATGACCTACTTCTAATAAAAGAGGTTATTGAAAGTTTTCTATCCTTACCTGTTGGTTCTAAAACAGATAGGTCATACCTATGCGTCAAATAATTAATTGTCTCACCATACCCATCATGTATGAATTGTGGGATCCTATCCCCAAAAGCATCATAATACCCTCAGGGTTCGTCCAATTCATTAGCACACTTAACACAATTGAAGTCACCCCCCACAAATAAGATTATAATCCCCTTTAACGCTCTTCAAAAAAAAATCCAAATTATTTTCCAACGATGTTATAACTTTACACTTTGTTTTGTCAAAGATGTTGTTCAAGAAATTAATTATGACAAATACCGGCTTTCTAATGAACGAAGTTCGACAAATTGGTAAAATTCGGACATATCAAAGGTATTATTTAAGGAAAGAGGTGAAGGCACCGAAATCAAGGTTGAAATACCACCTTTTGCTCTTCCCAAACTAGATAGTCTAGCGTTGGTGCTGATCGTAGAAAAGCCATTTATAAAGAAGGGCTCAGTACACAAGGTCTCTTGGATAAGAATGATCATATAATCCATCTTTCATTTTTAACCATTCTTTGTCTTTAAGTTTACTTTTAATACCCGCCACGTTCCAGGTCATAAATTAAAAGTATCACCAGTAGATAGCAAAATCCCACCACTCTCCTGTGCAACCTTTTGTAAATGTGTGATAACATATTTTTGTAAACAAAGTTTTATTGCTTTTTCAAGTTTTCCCTTCCAGCATACAAATCTATATAATTACATGTCTATGCGTTAAACAGCTTGTGGTAATAAATACATCAGGCTAAAATGAGAGCAGTATGATAGCATGCCATCTCGCTCACAACATTACAAAACTCTTGCATATAGTTGTATTGCTGACTGGCCAAGACATAGAATATGGTAAATCGCACAACTGTGCTCCCCCCACCGCCCCCCACCCGCAGGTCCTGCATATGCACTTAGTGACCCCTTCCAGGGTCAAAAGTCAGCACTGACATCATCTTTTATCTCACCACACACAACATATTCTCGACTGGCACTTGGGGCCATGTCCCATCCACCCCGTTGTTTAGTCACCACCTCGTGGGGAACCAGCCACTATCACAATCAAACAACAAGAGAGTAAGGGTATAAGTGATCACTCTCTTACCCCTAGTTCTATTATTAGTAAACAACAGGAGTGTGATCTACTGGTCCTGACGAATGCTGAGCGACTCGGGCTCTGTTAGCTGAAACATGTTGACCAAATTTATTTGAGGACTAAGGGTCTCCATTAATTGAGACCATCCCTATGATTCCACTCATCACTTGTTTTTAACCAGTGCTGGTTGGACTACTAATACAATAATTGGCAGTGACAACCAAGCATTTTTTAATTTTTCTTCCCCCCCCCTTTTTTTCACTTCACTGAGCACAATTGGGTAACTATTATCACCTCAACACACACAAGAACCAGCTCCGCTGTAAACAGGCGTTGTAGCACACTGGGAGGACGCTAGGTCCTTCCAGTGGGAACCCGATAATGAAGCATGTCACCACCAGGTTGGTGAGTGAGGGTTCCTCCTAACCATCATTCTGTGTGTGGCCTTCACCATTTTTCACTTGTTCTTTGTCTGTCCCTCACATAAGTCCTTGTGAGGTTCTGGTGTTTTAGTTGTGCCACTCTCCTTTTGTTTACTAAGAACCAGCCACTATGTCACAGTCGATGTCCAGAGCCCTACATGCCTCCAGCATGATGTCCCAATCCATCGCAATCTGGGTCTTACCCCCTACATGCCTCCAGCATGATGTCCCAATCCATCGCAATCTGGGTCTTACGCAGCCCCCTAGCCTCTTCCCTTCTCACTGCAGCACTCTCTGCTACCCGTATGTAATCAGCTTGCTGTGCCATATATGTACAGTGGGTGGTGCCCTCGACTTTAAACGCATGGTGATCACTCTCACCGCTAAGTGGAGTGCCAAGTTTTCAAATCTATATTGGACCTTACTCTTGGATGTTCCCCTCCGCAGCCCCAAGATACAAACCCCTATCATAGCATCCAATGCCTTCTTTCTGATATCCGTCGTGTCCCCCCTGATCAAGGCCCAATACCCTCCAAGCCTCGGGCAAGACCATATTATATGCACTAGGTACGCCCCCTCAAATTGGCATCTAGGGCAGTGGTGGTGTGCTGCCAGGTACATCTTGTCTAGTTTGCATGGTGTAAGGTACGCCCTATGGAGGATCATTGTCTGAATATATTTAAAACGCGCATTCCGAGATACTCGTTTAGGGTGTGCCATCACTCTCGCCCATTCCTTATCTGCAAGGACCCTATCCATGTCCCCCTCCCAGGCCGTGCGGAGTGGTGACAAATCAACTTGTGTGTGGGAGCGGATTCCCACATATAACCACGTCCCCTTCCCATGTAATATAATGTTTTGACTAGGTCATTAGTGGGGGGTTCTAACCTCTGCGGGCCCAATACTTTCTCATATTTTTTAGTAGTGCTGCATGTAAGAGGTACAGAGGATCTGGCACTCCCGTTTCTCGCACAAAATTATCATGAGCCAGCAATATGCCCTCACCGAAGAGGTCAACTACTGTAGTGACCACCACATCCGTCCAAGGTGTAAGCCTGCACCTCGAGAGCTTGCCGTCCTGCAACGGGATGCCAAGCAAGGGGATTTTCATGGCATAGGCAGGGGATGCCCTTGTGTACTGGAGTGCCGCCCTCCAACAGTGCAATGCCGTACGCAGAAGTGGGGGAAGGTCTCGCGGTAGCTTGCTATGTGGTAACAAAAGGGTGGGGAGCGCCCCTTTTCCTATGTTTTGTTCAGTCATCCCTATCTCCTGCAAATTACGCCCTGCCGTCCAAAAGGATAGCCACTGTAGGTGACAGGCGAAGAAATACGCCCTAAGATCTGGCACCCCTAGGCCCCCTTCGGACGTGCCGCTCTGCAATTTCTCAGGCTGTTCCTTCACCTACCCGTCCCCCAAATGAGTTTGACTAGTAGAGTGTTCATTAATTTAAAAGTGGAGCACGGAGCCATAAGCGGTATGTTCATGAAATAATAAAGCAACCGAGGGAGGACCACCATTTTGGCGATTGCCGCCCTACCTACCACCGACAGCAGCAGGGACTTCCAGAAGTTAATTCTGGACCGTAGGGTCTTCAGAGCTCTGTTCAAGTTGCCTTCCAGCATATCGGTCTGGGTCCTATACACTTGGATGCCTAAAAATTTAAATGTATGAGGAGCAACCCTGAAATGCAGTGCGCCAAAGCGAAAGTCCTGTAGAGGCGCTTGCTCCTTAAAGTAGAAAACTGTCGATTTTGCCGGGTTAATAGTGAGACCTGAGAGCCTTTCGAAAGACTCAAAAAGCTCAGCCATAGAGTACATAGGGGTTCGGAGGTCGCGCAGATAAAGAATGATGTCATCGGCGTATGCCGATAGCAAATGTGTACTGTCTCCCACAGTTATCCCCATATCAGGCAAGTCTGCTCTGATCTTTAATGCCAAGGATTTAAGGGCCAGTATAAAAATGAGTTGCAAGAGCGGGCACCCTTGTCTCGAGCCCCTGCGTATCTGGTATTCTGCCGAGATGTGCCTCCCCATCCATGCCCTAGCCGTAGGGGCATGATATATAAGCCTGATCCAATTAATGTACCCCTCCGGGAGACCGAATCTGGCCAGGGCCGAAATATATAGTCCCATTTGATTGTATCTAACGCTGGGCGCATATCCAATGAAACGCAGCCCGCATAAGCTTCCCGGATCGGGGCCTCTGCAAGAAGGTGGTGCAGTCTCCTAGTGTTTAGGGATGTACTTTGCGCTGGTAGAAAGCCGGTTTGGTCTATATGGATCAGCTTGTGTATTACCGGTAGGAGTCTATTGGCCAGGACCTTACTGACTATTTTGTACTCCATCGTCAACAATGAGAGAGGCCGATAACTGGCCATATCTGTGGGGTCCCTGCCCGGTTTCGGTAGCGACACCACCAGCGCACCCCCCTTCAATGCTTCTTTATATAAGATTTACAATTGGGGTACAAGTAGATCCACATATGAGGCATAAAATTCAGCCGGTAGGCCGTCCAACCCAGGGGTTTTGTTCCGGGGGAGTCCCTTAAAAGCAGCCTTAATTTCCGACTGAGTGATGGGACCTAGTAGGTCTTTCTGTGCCTCAGTCATCAGTTGGGGGCAGTGAACTGTGGACAAAAACCCATCTGTAGACACATTTACATCCTCTTCGGGTGTTCTGTAAAGACCGGCATAATAGTGCCTGAAAGCCTCATTAATTTCTCCCTGCGTTGCTACCTTGTCTCCCGCAACATTAGCTTTTTCATTGATCACCACGTTACGGGGGTCGTCTCGCAGTAGCTTGGCCAGCAGTGTCCCTGCCTTATCTTCATCTGTGTGGGATAATTGAGTGTATTTCTGGTGATCTATGACTCGGAGGGAGTTCAGCACGACAAATTCTGGCTTCCTGCAACGGGGCTTGTTTACCCTCTTTAAGCACAGCCTCCTGCCCCATACTGGGTGCTCCCTTGTGTCTGGACAAAGCTATACCTCTCTGAAGAGCTCTAATTAGAGCGAAACACTGTGTCAGGGGTTGCTTTTATTCATTTCAGGTTGGCTTGAGTTGGTATTTTACTAATTCAAAGCTGTTTTACGTAACCTGGAGTGATAAATGGCTTTTGTCATTTTACAGCTCGGCAAAGACAGCACAGTGCTAGTCCTATGCTTAAAGACTTTGCTGTAAAAATGGCAAAAGACTTTGTCCTTTTCTATCTCGGAGTGGATGGCACTTTGCTAATCCTATGCTTAAAGACTTTGATAGAAAAACAGACATTTGAGGTGAGCAGATCTAGAGTGTCGTTGGTGTTGAGAGTACTCTAACAGGAGCAGCTTTCCACCTAAACTGAGAACTACCCAGAGTTCTCTCCTTCTTTTTTGCATAATGTATGTGTCACTCTATGCCTGAAAGGGTTTTGTGTATATATATATATATATATATGACGCTCAAAGCCTTTCTTCATTCGAAAGAAAAGAAGCAGCACTCACAGACTCAGAGATATCACGGTGATGATTTAATGTGGGGAAAAAGGAAAGCACAAACGTGTTTTGGCGTAAGCCTTCGTCAGTGTGTCACTTGTGACATGTAAACAGCAAGTTTTTGACAGTGACATAGGACTTCACCCCTTTGCACCACTACGGGCGCCATTTTTGAATGGTGTTTTATCCATTTACAGGGGTATAATTTACTTATTGTCCATAGGTTATGACATTACATGTTTTCATTGCCTTTAAATATCACCAGGTGTTAAACACAGACGAAATATGTTCCTATTACATTTCATAGAGTGCTTTTCTGAGTAATAATAAAACTGCACATATGTTAAATGCATAATTGATTGTTACAAACAGTAGGCAGCACTGGTAATTCACAAATGCAATATTGTAAATCTCGGTCACGTGACCAATAACTATATGAACTACAAAATGTAGTTTACCATTGCAAATCCTGTGTTACTACCAGCGCAACCTAAAATTCTATGTAAAGTATTTAACTAATTATTACCAAACATCCGCGCATTTTACCGTCTGTGTAGACATTATTTCAATATTTTTTTTTAAAACACAACATAGCGCGGATCAACAGCTTATTCCATGTCATCAATATCGTGAAATGGCATACACCATGCCCCAAATTGTTACAATGTTTCAAAATGGTTTCTGAAACAGATAAGTCTGTGGTTTGGGGATCCAGGGTATCACACCTGATAGATCTGGCTGGTCAAAAAACGCATAGTCCATTACTGTAATGAAAGAGTCAGAGGGGGCCCATCCACAACAAAAAAACACAATTATGTTCACCCACCTCACTGTTGGGAGTGCATACTCCTACAGTGACCAGTCACCACTTTGTTCTAAGCCTTCTGAGTGGAGTCGCCAATCCATATCAACAGGACGCGCAACCCACGCTTTCCTTGTGCTATATATATATATATATATATATATATATATCTATACTACTATTATAAAGAGAGAACACAAACCTTTTGGCAAAGTAAACTCGGGAACCACAGCGCCAGTCCACACACCCAATACATTGTTGTAATCCTCAGGGTGTGCAGATGGACATAGGCTATAGAAAATTAAAAAAAACGTAAATTTAAAAATATAACTTTAAAAAAAAGTAGTGCCCTGAAAGTAGCGGCGGCCGCGACGCTGACGGCCACGACGTAGCGCTGGCCGCAATGTATGTGATGATGAGGAGGAGCGGCGGTGAAGTGAGGAGCTCGGGGAGAAGCGGCGGCTCAGGTAAGGCTCTGGGACACGGGACGGGAGGGAGCCGGTGCGGGAGGTTGGCCCGGAACAACTGCGGTAAGGCTCAGGGTCTGGGGGTAGCATTTCAGGCTTGCGAGGAGGAGCGGAGGTGAAGTGAGGAGCTCAGGGAGGAGCAGCAGCTCAGGTAAGGCTCTGGGACACGGGACGGGAGGGAGCCGGTGCGGGAGGTTGGGCCGGAACAAATCCGGTAAGGCTCAGGGTCTGGGGGCAGCATTTCAGGCTTGTGTGCACTCCCGCCCCGACCCCGCCCGCCACGACATTGTCCGCGACACAGACAATGTCGCGCGGGCGGGGGCCAGGGCGGGAGTGCACGCAAGCCTGAAATGCTGCCCCCAGCACCCTTCTGCCCCAGGCAACGCTGGGGCGGGCTGCTAGTATATATATATATATATATATATATATATATATATATATATATATATATATATATATATATATATATATATATATATTACCTACTGGCGATAGCCAGTAGGTATATATAGTTAGGATTTTTTCTCTATGGAACTTTTGAAAATTCTATGTCTAATAACTTTGGCGTTTGTGGACGGAATTGGCTGAAATTTTCAGGAAAATGGCACATTTTGTTTCTGAGCAGCTCCTGAAAATTTGGGGGGGGTCATCAAGGGGGGGCCGAGAAAAAAGGGGGGTCCCAAAACTCGTTTTTCCCATTCATTTTTCCATAGGGCGGTTGGCCTCACTTTTAGCTCGAACGGCTGAATGGATTTGCACGAAACTTGGCAAAATTGTAGGGACTGTTAGCCCGATGTGCCTTTGCTAGGTCTCAATATATGTGCTTCAGTGGATTTTGAGAAATTAACGTTTAAAACAAGATATATATCTGTAACAGCGCTCCGGGCAGCGCTCCGGTTCGCGTACTTTTCGCGTAACGGAACTTTGCGATGCGAAGCTGATTGGCTCTCCGGTGTCTGTCAACATTCTAAACAGTCCGGAGCGGCCGCCATCTTGTCTCTCGGTAGGATCGAGAGACAAGAGGAGGCCAAAACAAAGGGGGAAATGAACTAAAGAGGGCAAGGTAGACCCCTTCTGACCCCCTAGGATTGATGAGGGGGATATTATAAAGCCACACGGGGCCAAAAAAAAAAAAAAAAATCCGATTTTTTCGCCGTAGAGACGCGTCTTGGTACGCGAACCGGGCAGCTAACCGGGCAGCTAACCGGGAAGCTAACCGGCAGTGTAACGGGAGTCTGAGGAGAAGCTGATTGGCTGTTAACATTGTAAACAGTCTGGAGCGGCCGCCATCTTGTCTCTCTGTGGGATCGAGAGACAAGAGGTGGAAAAAAAAAAGGTGTAAATGAATGAAAGGGGTAAGGCAGACCCCTCCTGAACCCCTAGGATTGATGAGGGGGCTATTAAAGTTTCCTGCGGGGCAAAAGAAAAAAAAATAGCGATTTTTCGCGGTAAAGGTGCTTCCTGGTACGTTAACCGGGCAGCTAGCCGGCAGCGTAACGGGAGTCCGACATATTGTGTTTTTTGAACGTTTGTGATATGTGCACGTGTGGATTTTGTCTAATTAATAAAATATATATATCTTTAAGCGTGTTCTGGCGCGCTTACGTTTTGGGTTTGGTTTGCGCTGCAGAGACGATACGTCACGGTTATGCGATGCATCATGAGGCGTCTCACGGGCTACGTGATACGTCACTTAATAAAGAATATATTTTACAGCTATAGATATTAGCTTTTAAAAAACCAATGAAATTCACAGAAAAAACCATAGGTTATAGACCATATATAGTTAGGAATTTGCATTTACAAAACCTTGAAAAATCACGGAAAAAACCATAGGTTATAGACCATATATAGTTAGGGATTAGCATTTACAAAACCTTATTTTATTTGCACAAAACCATTGAAATTCCATATATAGTTAGTTGCACTAACTATATATCGCGGACCCGCAATCCACTGCTAATGATGTCACATATTACATCATTCATGACATGGTCAGTGACATCACTGATGACATCACTGATGACATCTCAAATGACATCACTGATGACATCACTGATGACATCTCAAATGACATCACTGATGACATCACTGACATCTCATTTGACATTACTGATTACATCACTGATGATATCATTTATGTGATAATACATCTTCAGACTCTAATATAACCTTAGATACACTCAGTGTAAACAGGCACTCACAGACTGTCACACATCCATGGAGTTACTCACACACCTAGTCAGTCATGCAAAGAATTAATCACATCTCCATTTCCTCAACTATACAGTTATACACACCTTACTTATTCAAACATATACTAACACATATTTACTCTCTTATACAATCCGTGATACAAGTTCACAATGATTCATACAGCCACTCTCACATTCACTGGCTCTTATGTTCAGTTATTTATATATGTCAACTCTCACATGGACTGTGTTTTACATATGTACTTACTTTTACATGTAGCACTGAGATATCCATTCACTCACCAATACACTCATGCACACATTCAACTGTCCATACAGCTGTTTCTACATGCACTTTTGAACCCATACACCTAGGGAATCAACTGCTCACACATCTATGCACAGAGTTATACACCTCCCAGCCACCCACACACATACTCTGTCTCCCATACAAATACTTGGGCAACCATTCAATAACCCATATAGTTACTGATATAGCTACTGATTTAAACATGCAGCACTTTACAGAACAACATATATAATGATTGCCAAATTAAGACACTTTAATCACTAACCCATGCACTCAGTGAGACACATTTAATAATTCTCTCATACAGTCAGTCATGCACCTACTAAATCCTTCATCCAGACACTTATACATCTAGTCATTCTTCAATATGTAAGACATATTTTAACTTTACAGAAACATACAGTCACTGGGTGTTGTCATCAGTGATGTCATTTGAGATGTCATCAGTGATGTCATCAGTGATGTCACTGACCATGTCATGAATGATGTAATATGTGACATCATTAGCAGTGGATTGCGGGTCCGCGATATATAGTTAGTGCAACTAACTATATATGGAATTTCAATGGTTTTGTGCAAATAAAATAAGGTTTTGTAAATGCTAATCCCTAACTATATATGGTCTATAACCTATGGTTTTTTCAGTGATTTTTCAAGGTTTTGTAAATGCAAATTCCTAACTATATATGGTCTATAACCTATGGTTTTTTCTGTGAATATATATATGTATATATATATATATATATATATATATATATATATATATATATATATATATATATATATATATATATATATTCACAGAAAAAACCATAGGTTATAGTGGATATATAGTTAGGAATTTGCATTTACAAAACCTTGAAAATTCAATGAAAAAACCATAGGTTATAGGCCATATATAGTTAGGAATTAGCATTTACAAAACCTTATTTTACTCGCATAAAACCATTGAAATTCCATATATAGTTAGCTAACTATAAGCGCTAACTATATATCGCGCACCCGCAATCCACTGCTGATGATGTCACATATTACATCATTCATGACATGGTCAGTGACATCACTGATGACATCACTGATGACATCTCAAATGACATCACTGATGACATCACTGATCACAACATCCAGTGATTGTATGTGTCTGTAAAGTTTAAATATGTTTCACATATTGAAGAATGAGTGGATGTATAAGTGTCTGGATGAAGAATTTAGTAGGTGCATGACTGACTGTATGAGTGAGTGATTAAATGTGTCTCACTGAGTGCATGGGTTAGTGACTAAACTGTCTTAATTCGTGCATCAGTATGTTTGTTGTTGTGTAAACTGCTGCTTGTGTTGATCAGTAGCTATAAGAGTAGCCATATGGGTTATTGATTGGTTGCCCAAATATTTGAATGGGAGGCTGAGTGTGTGTGTGGGTGGCTGGGAGGTGCGTGACTCTGTGCATAGATGTGTAAGCAGTTGATTCACTAGGAGTATGAGTTCAAGAGTGCATGTGGAAACAGCTATATGAGCGGTTGACTGTGCATGGGTGTGTTGGTGAGTGAATGGATTTCTCATTGCTACATGTGCAAGTAAGTACGTATGTAAAACACAATACATGTGAGAGTTGAGATATATAAATAACTGAACATAAGAGCCAGTGAATGTGTGAGTGGCTGTATCGATCACTGTGAGCTTGTATCAGGGATTATATAAGAGAGTAAATATGTGTTATTATATGTTTGAATAAGTAAGATGTGTATAACTGTATAGTTGAGGAAATGGAGGTGTGATTGATTCTTTGCATGACTGACTAGGTGTGTGAGTAAGTCCATGGATGAGTGACAGTCTGTGAGTGTCTGTTTATACTGAGTGTATGTAAGGTTATATTAGAGTCTGAAGAGGTTCATTGTATTATCACATGAGTGATGTGATCAGTGATGACAAATGAGATGTCATCAGTGATGTCATTTGAGTTGTCATCAGTGATGTCATTTGAGATGTCATCATTGATATCATTTGAGTTGTCATCAGTGATGTCATTTGAGATGTCATCAGTGATGTCATCAGTGATGTCACTGACCATGTCATGAATGATGTAATATGTGACATCATCAGCAGTGGATTGCGGGTGCGCGATATATAGTTAGCGCTTATAGTTAGCTAACTATATATGGAATTTCAATGGTTTTATGCGAGTAAAATAAGGTTTTGTAAATGCTAATTCCTAACTATATATGGCCTATAACCTATGGTTTTTTCATTGAATTTTCAAGGTTTTGTAAATGCAAATTCCTAACTATATATCCACTATAACCTATGGTTTTTTCTGTGAATTTCATTGGTTTTTTAATAGCAAATATGAAAAGCTTTAAAATGTCAAGTACGTGATAGATAAAAACATTTTCGTATTTATGCACGCTGATGTGCTTTGAACGCTGCCCCCCCCCCTCCCCTCTTTTGCCTTTGTTAGTACTCTCTCTTTGCAGATACAGAAGGGCAGTTAACGCAGGCCTTTACCCCCGTTGTAATCCGTCGTACCTCCTTGTCTCTCCATTTGATTGATTGTTGTCCAAGCATTTACTGTTTTAGAATTGGTTCTCTTTGGATCATTCTCTATTTACAAACAAGCACAAAGTCGCAATACTCTGTTTAGTCTTTGCAGATAGTGAAAAATCGTGTAAAAAAATAAAAGTAATCGAGCAAAATCAGTAGGCCACTAATTGGATCTCTTTTTGACCTCGCTAAAATAGAAATATTAGGAACAACCTTTCTTGAGAAATACGAAAATAGTGAGATGAACTGAGCTCCACACCATGAGGGCTGCAAGACAGCTCGGCTCCATCACCCATCCCGCACAAAATAATGACAAACCCTATGCAAATATTAAAAATATAGACAACACACCAGCAAAGAAATAGGGTAAAACATTTTATTAAAAAACTATTTACATAACGTTGGTTTATAAGATGATGTCAGTAGTGGACCGATGTGTGAATAGATCGAAAACAGCACAAGGCTCCAAGATCCGGATAGCAAGCTCCTGGATGTTGGGTGCCATAGTTTAGAGTTCTGAATTTCAGCCTTTTTCAATGCCTGTGCTTTGTTGAATCAAAATGGCGGTTTGACACAAAGCTGACTCAAGCGTTGTTACTGATGCTATGCAGACCAAAACTGGTTTTCAGTTTGTACATTTTTCTAGATTTTTCAATCCAAGTTTGGTTGACTTTGTAGAACGATGGCTTCAGATTTTCAACATACGGTGTGGTGGCGCTGACTGGGAGGGGGCGCTTCGCTCCTGCCCCCTCCCCAAGTAAGATTTTCATACGTGAAAGTACGTTAATGGTTTTGGTCCCCGAGATGCTTCGATGTCACTACCATTCTCAAATAGCATAAGTTCTGGATGTTGGGTGCCATAGTTAAGAGTTCTGAGCAGCGCTTGTAACACTGTCTGAAGCTTATTTCCTCCTACTGCAGCTTCACTATTCTCAAAGTAAGTGAGTGTCGTTTGTGGACCTGACTGCATTAGAAAACAATATGATATGTTACCTTCCTAAACAGCTTGACGGAGGCCCCTGAGGGGCGCTGTGATGGCCATGGACTCGGAGAAGACGCTTGGCTCCGACACCCTCCCCAAGTCTTATAGCACTGGTGTAGCCTGAGATCGCCCCCGACATAGGCGGCCGGCTCCCGGGGTCCGGCGGTACTTTTTGCCTTTTGATGACTCTTCAATTCTGGACCTTGTCCCACAATCCGTTTGACCTGAAGACAAGCTGTAGTGAGGCGCCCCTTTATCGTTTTAGTTGCCATTCCGCCCGCTTTTGCTACACTGTGCCTCTTCCGCCATTCAGCTGTTTTCCGCCCGCTCTTGCGACTACAGCGTCTCGCTCACCATGTAGTTGAGATGCGCCCGCTCTAGCGGTGCAGCGATAGGCGGCTGCCACAGGACTCTCAAAATGGCGGCCGGCTCTTCGGTTTTGGGCCTGGTCCACTAAAATGGCCCTGGGACACCTTGGAACTCGGACGCTTGTCTGCTAGGGCTTGGATCCCATTCTCGAAAAGCGTCCCCTCAGCCGTGAAGATTCTACAAAAGTCATGGGGGCCTCCGACTCCCGCAGGCTTCTGGTGGGGAGCGGCTGCCATGATTGCTCGTGGAATGGCCACGACGGAGCTACGAGATGGTAGTGGTCTCATGCTGACGCCAGCTTTAGTCTGAAACATCCAGAAACACTGTAGACTACCAATTCGATCAGTTCCGGTAGCGCCCCAACATGACCCGGAAGAGAAGAACTTGCCCTCCCCTCTTTGACTGATGGTTCTTGTTGCCTGTCCCCTCTGTTGTCATTTAACAGAACTTTTTGGACTACTGAAAGGGGTTGTGTTCTGAACGCTGGTTGGTGGAGACATTTAGACTATATTCTTGACCTACGTTGTCGCGTAATGCGTTTTATGACACGCCGCGTTAGCGCACCCGGAAGTGATCCGAGGCGCGGCGCGCAGCGCGTAACGTAAGCATAACAGGTCATGTGACTTGTTAATAAAACTTTTCATTGGTTCATTTTACTTTTGTTAATTTAATGATGAAAAGCTTGGTCATATGACCTAAAAATTACGCTTTTTATTATTTTCGAACAATATTTTTTTTTCAAACATATGTTATAATATTCCAGGCTAATGTACTTTCCCGGAAAATTTACAACTGTCTGGCAAGTAAAATATATTCCTTTTTCGAGAAAAAGGGCGTTTCTTCCTTCCATGACGGAGCCGTTGAGTAAAAGAGATTCGGCCTGCTGTCTTAGTCGCCGATGCGCCTGATTATCAGATTCTTATCGATCACTTTATGTTGCAGACATGAAAAACACAACTGCCCTTGACCATTTATCTTTACTGCGTTCCTACATATTATACCTTTTATCCGTCATGTAATTGGACTGCTTTATTTCACTTGCCTTTTACTGATTCGAAAACAGTCACTAAAAGTAAAAACTTTACAAATGTAAATACTACTACCGTGTTTTGTTTTAAAAACCTTTATTGTGAAAATGTCAGTATACAAATACGGGCCTATAACCACGTGGGCCGGCCACGGAGCAAACTGAAATCGTATATGATGAGGAGACATTTACATTGTAGAAGAACGTAACGAGCGGGCCATTAGGTGACAAGAACAAAGGTGTCTAACAGTTGCGGAATCGGTGGACGTACATTTTGTAATTAAAATACGACAGGGCCACTTACAATAACATTTTCTAGATATACATTTGCGGGCAAGGAGTTACGAGTCCCATTTATACCGGCGCCATTTTGGGCGAGGCCGGGCAGGTCCAAGATATAGTCAAAATGTCTCCACCAACCATCGGCCAGACCAGAACCCCTTTCGGCCCTTTATGCTACAAGATGGTGTCTTCCATTCAGAAAATATTGGTGGCAGCATTTTGAAAGGAAACAGAAACAGCCGTTCTCCTAGTGAGTTTCACATTGTTACATTTAGGAAGAATGTTGAAGAGTAGTATGTGGAAAATCTGAAGCCATTTTTCTACAAACTCTCAATCAGACTTGGATGGAAAAAAAAACCTGAAGAATGTACAAACTGAAAACCAATTTTTGTCTGTATAGCACCAACAGTAACGCTTGAGTCAGCTTTGTGTCAAGCCCCCATTTTCATTCAATCAATAGCGTCCCCCTGCACACATTCAGGGACCTGGTCGTGTCTTCAGATGAAATGCATTGTAGGAAAAGAAGCAGAAAGGAAAAGGAAAAAAGTTCCGCCGGACCTAGTGAAGCTGCAGCAGGTGCAAATAAGCTTCAGACAGTCTTCAACTTACTCTGATTCTTATAATAAACTTCAGATAGTCTTACAAGCACTGCTCAGAACTCTCAACTGAGGCACTCAACATCCAGGACTTGCCATTCGGATCTTGGTGCCTTGTGCTGGTTCCGACCTATTCACACATCGGTCCACTACTGACATCACCTCATAAGCCAACGGGGCACCCCACGCCGACTTTCGGCGCAGCATTGTAGGATGGCCACACCAGTGCGGCAACTTGCTGGACACAACATCGGGGCCATCCAGATCTCGGCGCGTTCGACTCACTGTACCGCAACAGTGACCGCAACTCAGCTGGACACGCCGTCTTTCGGCGCAGCATTGTAGGATGGCCACACCAGTGCGGCAATTTGCTGGACACCACCTCGGTGCCATCCGGATCTCGGCGCGTTCGAGTCACTGTACCACAACAGTGACCGCAATTCAGCTGGACACGCCGTCTTTCGGCGCAGCATTGTAGGATGGCCACACCAGTGCGGCAATTTGCTGGACACCACCTCGGTGCCATCCGGATCTCGGCGCGTTCGAGTCACTGTACCGCAACAGTGACCGCAATTCAGCTGGACACGCCGTCTTTCGGCGCAGCATTGTAGGATGGCCACACCAGTGCGGCAATTTGCTGGACACCACCTCGGTGCCATCCGGATCTCGGCGCGTTCGAGTCACTGTACCGCAACAGTGAGCGCAACTCAGCTGGACACGCCGTCTTTCGGCGCAGCATTGTAGGATGGCCACACCAGTGCGGCAATTTGCTGGACACCACCTCGGTGCCATCCGGATCTCGGCGCGTTGTGCTGCCTTCGGCCTATTCGCACATCGGTCCGCTACTGACGCCGCCTCACGTGCCAACGGATTTTCTACGCTTTTTGTAGCCCTATGCCGCATAACAGGTCATGTGACTTGTTTATAAAACTTTTCATTGGTTCATTTTACTTTTGGTTTCCTAAAGATGGAAGGCTTGGTCATATGACCTAAAAATAACACTTTTCATTGGTTTAGAACATTTTTTTTCCCAAACGATGAAAGCCCCACCTTGTTTCTGGATCATTCAGACTGAAGCTGGCGTCAGCATGAGAGCACCACCATCTCGTGGCTCCGTCGTGGTCATTCCGCGAGCAATCATGGCAGCCGCTCCCCACCGGAAGCCTGCGGGAGTCGGGGGCCCCCAAGACTTTTATACAATCTTCACGGCTGAGAGGACGCTTTTTGAGAATGGAGCCCAAGCCCTAGCAGGCAAGCGTCCGAGTTCCAAAGTGTCCCAGGACCATTTCAGTGGACCAGGCCTAAAACCGAGGAGCTGTCCGCCATTTTAAGAGCCATGTGGCAGCCGCCTATCGCTGCACTGCAAGAGTGGGAGCAACTCAACAACATGGTGAGCGAGACGCTATGGCCGCAAGAGCGAGCGCAACTCAGCTAGATGGCCGCCACCTGGGGAGGCCCGTTCACGCCGGCTCCCCCACGCCCCCCCCCCGGGCCGCCGCACGCCAATTTTCGGAGCAGCATTGTAGGATACCAAAACCAGTGCGGCAGTTTACTGGACATCACCTGGGTGCCTGTCGTACATGTTGTGTCAGCCATGTGACACTGGACACAGACCGCTACTGACGAGGCCTCCCCCCGCACCACCCGGGACGCCCCACGCTGTTTTTCTGTGCTGCATTGTAGGATCCCAAAACCAGTGCGGCACCCAGGCGACATCACCTGGGTGCCGTCCAGAACTCTGCACGTTGTGCTGCCTTGGGACTATTCGCACAACAGACCGCTACTGACGAGGCTTCCCCCCGCCCCACCCGGGACGCCCCACGCCAATTTTCGGAGCAGCATTGTAGGATCCCTAAACCAGTGCGGCACCCAGGCGACATCACCTGGGTGCCGTCCAGAACTCTGCACGTTGTGCTGCCTTGGGACTATTCGCACAAAAGACAGCTTCTAACCATTGTTGCTTTTTGTGTTGAGAAATGTTTAAATGTTTTTAGTTTTTGTTCCGTTCGTTAAAGTTAGTTGTTAATAAAGTTTTATAACCTTACTTTGTTGGAGTGTTATCTATTTTTTTAAAAACGGGTGAATGGGGCCTTGAATCGGGTTATTGTCATGTGTGGGCTTTGGAAGTGTGCTGCTGCAGGATCGGACATTTCAAACTCAAATGCACGTTCTTTTTCTTACCTTTCCGAAGCATGGAGCGCAATAGCAGGCAGAGAAAGGGTGATGTACGTGTTGAACACTACCTGACCTGGCAACTTGCTGGCAGTGCCCCCCCGCCCGCTCCTGAAAGAGGGCACACACACACCGCCGCCCCGAGTACTTCACAAATCTTTAAAAGACCATGCGCTTGTTCATGAGGCTTAAATGGTTTATCACCTCTTCTACAACCCCTGCATCGACCCTCTGACGTTTCATGGAAAAATTACCATGTAACACAATACCAAGCCCTGTCAGCTGAAACCCCCAAGGAATCGTGGGGCATATTATCAAGGGGGTTTATCTCCGCTTTTTTGGCTTTAAAAGCCATGAAAGCGGAGATAAAATTATTTCCCTATTACCAAGCTGTCGCTAACACCAGTTAGTGACAGCTAAAAGGAGATAGCGACCATCTTGGGCCCCGCTTTGCATGTCAGTGATACTTATCACTAATGACATGCAAAGTGGCGTGCCAAGATGTTAGCGACTGGAAACAGTCCCTAACATCGCTACCTTCTATTACCAACTTTTGGAGATATTCGCGCTAAGCGCGAATATCTCCAAAATCTAACACCTGCCCTGAGCAGTTCTTAGCCATGTTATCCAATGGGAGGTGGATAACATGGCTAAGAGCATTAGATCGATAATACATTAATATCGCTGACTTTTCACCTGCCCTGAGCAGTTCTTAGCCATGTTATCCAATGGGAGGTGGATAACATGGCTAAGAGCATTAGATCGATAATACATGAATATCGCTGACTTTTCACCTGCCCTGAGCAGTTCTTAGCCATGTTATCCAATGGGAGGTGGATAACATGGCTAAGAGCATTTGCTCGATAATACATGAATATCGCTGACTTTTCTGCGATAATAGCAAGGTTTATCTGCGATAAAAATCGCCGATGTGCGGCGATAATTTTTGTCTCTAAACAAGTTATAGACAAAAATTATCGCTAGTTGTTCGTAATATGCCCCCGGGTTTTTGCTTGCAGAAATCGGGAGGCGGGAGACTAGCACTGAAATCAGTACTCACACGCCTGAATCAGGAGGATTGGCATGTCTGAATTCTCTACAGCTGGGGCCATAAACTACATCCGCAGGGGTAGGTGATAGCCTGGGACCAGCCTAGCATCTAAAATGGCTGCCGTGCACGACAAAATTGTGGCATTCGAAAAAAGGCAAGATGGCGCAGCTAAAAGGAGATAGCGACCATCTTGGGCCCCGCTTTGCATGTCAGTGATACTTATCACTAATGACATGCAAAGTGGCGTGCCAAGATGTTAGCGACTGGAAACAGTCCCTAACATCGCTACCTTCTATTACCAACTTTTGGAGATATTCGCGCTAAGCGCGAATATCTCCAAAATCTAACACCTGCCCTGAGCAGTTCTTAGCCATGTTATCCAATGGGAGGTGGATAACATGGCTAAGAGCATTAGATCGATAATACATTAATATCGCTGACTTTTCACCTGCCCTGAGCAGTTCTTAGCCATGTTATCCAATGGGAGGTGGATAACATGGCTAAGAGCATTAGATCGATAATACATGAATATCGCTGACTTTTCACCTGCCCTGAGCAGTTCTTAGCCATGTTATCCAATGGGAGGTGGATAACATGGCTAAGAGCATTTGCTCGATAATACATGAATATCGCTGACTTTTCTGCGATAATAGCAAGGTTTATCTGCGATAAAAATCGCCGATGTGCGGCGATAATTTTTGTCTCTAAACAAGTTATAGACAAAAATTATCGCTAGTTGTTCGTAATATGCCCCCGGGTTTTTGCTTGCAGAAATCGGGAGGCGGGAGACTAGCACTGAAATCAGTACTCACACGCCTGAATCAGGAGGATTGGCATGTCTGAATTCTCTACAGCTGGGGCCATAAACTACATCCGCAGGGGTAGGTGATAGCCTGGGACCAGCCTAGCATCTAAAATGGCTGCCGTGCACGACAAAATTGTGGCATTCGAAAAAAGGCAAGATGGCGCAGCCGCTGGAAGAGATATATCAACATATATCAGCCTCCTCAGCCACCCTCAGGAAACATAGGGGATTAGGATATGTCTCCCGCACCCCCTTATACCTAGTACTTTAATTAACGAAGCACAAAATGGCGAATTCCCGTTTCGCTACCAGTTTGCGGCCCAGTTCGCGGCCCGTGAAGCGCTTCTACCGTGAAAAATCATTTTTTTTTTATTTTCCCCACGGGACCCTTTAATAACCCCAACAACATTCCTAGGGGGTCAAGAGGGGGATACCTTGCCCCCTTTCATTAAATTCCCCCTTAGTTTTTCACCTTTTCTTCTCTCTCGATCCTACCGAGAGACAAGATGGCGGCCGCTCCGGACTGTCACGCAGCAAAAAAAAAAAAAAAGCTCACGCACAGCCGCTGGAAGAGATGTATCAACATATATCAGCCTCCTCACCCACCCTCAGGAAACATAGGGGATTAGGATACGTCTCCCGTACCCACTTATAACTAGTAATTTAATTTACGAAGCACAAAATGGCGAATTCCCGTTTCGCTACCAGTTCGCGGCCGCGCTTCTACCGTGAAAAATCATTTTTTTTTTATTTTCCCCACGGGACCCTTTAATAACCCCAACAACATTCCTAGGAGGTCAAGAGGGGGATACCTTGCCCCCTTTCATTAAATTCCCCCTTCGTTTTCCACCTCTTCTTCTCTCTCGATCCTACCGAGAGACAAGATGGCGTCCGCTCCGGACTGTTTAGAATGTTGACAGACACCGGAGAGCCAATCAGCTTTCTGCGCGCAAAGTTCCGATAAGCGAAAAGTAAGCGGACCGGATCGCTGCCCAGAGCGCTGTTACAGATATATATCTTGGTTTGAACGTTAATTTCTCAAAAACTACTGGAGCACATATATTGAGACCTAGCAAAGGCACATCGGGCTAACAGTCCCTACAATTTTGCCAAGTTTCGTGCAAATCCATTCAGCCGTTCGAGCTAAAAGTGAGTCCAACCGCCCTATGGAAAACTCAATGCAAAAAACGCGTTTTGGGACCCCCCTTTTTTCTCAGCCCCCCCTTGACGAAACCCCACCAAATTTTCAGGAGCTGCTCAGAAACAAAATGTGCCATTTTCCTGAAAATTTCAGCCGATTCCATCCACAAACGCCAAAGTTATTAGACATAGAATTTTCAAAAGTCCCATAGGGAATTTATCCTAACTATATATACCTACTGGCGAACGCCAGTAGGTAATATATATATATATATATGTATATATATATATATACACACAATCTCAACATTCTCTCACCAGGAGCCCTTATGCTGGATACCAAAGGCGCAGAAGAAGAGAGAAAGACCCAGGGTGCAGGTGAGCAGTGATTTTATTCAATAGCGTGGAAGGCCCACCTCAGCATAACGTTTCGGCCTTCACAGAGGCCTAGGTCACATGACGCAAAGGGGAGGGAAGGCAAAATTTAAAGTGCAAATGCAAGAATAATTAAACCGTGATTGGTTGCATTATTCACATGCTCCTGCAGTAAGTTCATAGACATGAAAAACATACTGGAAGGCTACTCAAATTGCGGGATAATCCCCGTTTAAGAACTATACATGTGCAAAATCGGTAAAGTGTAGACAGTTATATCCAGAAATGGGGTTTAAGATTACATAATAGGCATATTTGCATGATAAAATATCCATTTAAAAAAACATTTAAAAAAAATGCACTTTATAATGTTGTCTATAATTATATATCAGATAAAATTCATGTCACCACTTTGTTCCAAGCCTTCTGAGTGGAGTCGCCAATCCATATCAACAGGACGCGCAACCCGCGCTGAACATCACAGGATTTCCTTGCGCTATACATATATATATATATATATATATATATATATATATATATATATATATATATATATATATATATATATATATATATATATATATATATATATATATATATATATATATATATATTCAGCTAAATCAGAGGCAATTTATCCCGCCCTCCAGAGTGCTCACACAGACCTACTGTCTATTGTCACCCCCCTACGCCACCTACCCAGCTCGCCGCCACAGTGCCTGATGGGAGTTGAAGTTCCCTCATCTGTTACGAACATCTACAGGTGTGCCGATTGCATCAAGGGGAGGGGCATACTGCGTGTGAGCCAGTATTTTACAGGAAGGAGCACAATGTTGCAGAACTCACTACAGCGCAGGGCGCTGAGGAAGGCAGACTGAGCCGAAATGCATTCGCTGCGCTGTATATTTCGTGAATAAAACTTGCTGCAATTCCTGATACCCCCTCTGGCCTCCGATTTCTTTTCCTGAAAGAAATGTTTGCTGATATTTTCTGTGCCGGCCAGAGACGCAGTACGGAAGGCCCCACAGCACAAAGAGTCTCGGATCAATACTGGCACCAGGCTGCTTGCAGCTGTTTGGATCAAGGGATTGATTATCCGATGGACCACCAAGAAGCATGAGACGACGAGAGCTGATCAAGTTATTTCAACTCCACAGGGAGAAGTGTCTCTACTGGGCAGCCCCTGCTCTAAAGCGTGCTTGTGTGATCTGGTCGCTGTGGCACGAGGGGAGTCAGGGGTGCGGCGGTGGACTTCACCTAAATCAGAGGCAATTTATCCCGCCCTCCAGAGTGCTCACGCATACCTACTATCTATTGTAACCCCCCTATGCCACCTACCCAGCTCGCCGCCACAGTGCCTGATGGGAGTTGAAGTTCCCTCATCTGTTACGAACATCTACGGGTGTGCCGATTGCATCAAGGGGAGGGGCATACTGCGTGTGAGCCAGTATTTTACAGGGAGGAGCACAATGTCGCAGAACTCACTACAGCGCAGGGCGCTGAGGAAGGCAGACTGAGCCGAAATGCATTCGCCGCGCTGTATATCAGGTGAATAAAACTTGCTGCAATTCCTGATACCCCCTCTGGCCTCCGATTTCTTTTCCTGAAAGAAATGTTTGCTGATATATAATATATATTTATATATATCTTGACAAGAAACTGATTTCTTGGATGTACAATTGCAAGTTCAAGGAGGTAAAAAAAAGTCTACCACATACTGCAAACCCACAGCTGGAAATAGTACTTTACACTTTAACAGTTAACATCCGAGACATTTGATTAAAAGTAGCCATTATACTGAAACTTTAAGATTAAAAAGAATTTGCTGTGATCAAGAAGAATTTGAGAAGCAGACCTCACAGATGAAGATAAGGTTCAGAGAGTGGGGCTACACGCCAAAAATATTGAATGTGGCCAGCCAGAAGAAGGCCCAATCCATTACTAGGGTCCAGCTTCTCCATTCAAATGTGGTAAATAAAAATGAAGGTGAGAGTATCAGAGTCATAACCATCTATAATTCTTCATTTAAAGTGAAATATGTAATGTGTAGTCACTGGTCCATCTTAAAGAATGATGGGGGGATAGGTTCAGATTTTTAATCCAATTCAGCCATCACCTACAGAAATGGTAAGTCTTTGGG
Source organism: Lissotriton vulgaris (assembly GCF_964263255.1). Taxonomy (NCBI): domain Eukaryota; kingdom Metazoa; phylum Chordata; class Amphibia; order Caudata; family Salamandridae; genus Lissotriton; species Lissotriton vulgaris. Next base: position 174,548 of record NW_028250947.1, on the reverse strand, counting down.
GGATGAACTAAAGCACAGTTACAATAGGAGAATGAAAAGAATAGTTATGTGGTTGAGTCAACCCAAAGGGTTTTATAAGAGTACCCACTGCAAAGCTTGGAGGTTCACCCCGAACACAATGAAATATAACACCACCAGTGATTTCAAAAGGAGAACAGGTATCTTTTATAACTGTGAGTCAGATCATTGCGTATATGTATTGATGTGCCCATACTCACTTTCCTTTATCCAAACAGATTTTAGAGTATCAAAGGGCTATTAGAAATTCAGATTTCACATTCCCAGTTTCGAAGCATTTTTATGTTTACCACAATAGCAACATTTCTAAATTTAGATTTTTTTGCAGTAGATAAGATGGCTGCTGGTTTAAGAAGGGAAGAGCGAGAGAAACAGCTGAGATGTCTGGAGTCAAGATACATTTTAGATTTATAAACAAAGACCCCTAAAGGATTGAATTGGGATGATGAGAAGGAGGCACGTATAGGATAAATATTCAGTGGTTGATCTTCGAATATTGTTTACACTGTGAACATATATTGTATGAGCAGAGAAACAGTACATACAGCCTTGATCAATGGATATTAAGGGAAGAAGCTGAGATTGGTATGAGGTTATTTTGTTCGATATAGGGGATAGGGGAAGAATATTTAATGATTAATATTGTGCAAATAGAAGGTTATATTTATTTGAAAATGAAATAACGTAATACTTTATTTGTATTTGATAATTTGCATTCCCTTTCCTAATAAGAGAGAAAAAAAGTGAAAAAAGAGACGGACTGGCAAGCTGCCGGAGACCTCACTTCCTTTCATCACCTTTCTGCAAATGCACCTTATGGCATTCTACTAGTTGGGGGATGAATTCCCCTTTAATGCTGAGGGTTCTTTCGGGGAAACAACCCCTCCTGTCACCTCCAGTAAGTCCCACACAGCGGGATTCCTGAGAGGTCTTTGGAGGCCATGTCCCCTTTCAACAACACTCTGCAAATGTACCTCCTGCTGCACTACTTGTTGGAGAATGAAGTACCCTTGGCTTCTGAGGGTCCATAGGGTCAACTACCCCTCCTGTTAGCTCCAGTAAGTCCCACACAGCAAGTTTCCAGAGAGGTCTTTGGAGGCCATGCCATTTTCTCCAACACTCTGCAAATGCACTTCCTGGCACGCTACTAGTTGGGGGATGAAGTCCCCTTGGCTCCTAAGGGTCCATGGGGCCAACTAACCCTCCTGCTACCTCCAGTAAGCCCCAAACAGCGGGATTGCTGAGAGTTTGTCAGGGTCCACATCCCCTTTCCCTACCACTCTCAAAAGAACCTCCTGGATTACTACTGATTGGGGGATGAAGTCCCCATGGCTGCTGAGGGTCCTATTGGGCCAACAAGTCCTGCTGTTAGCTCCAGTGAGTCCCACACAGTAATTGATGTTCTCCGTCGAGCTACCCTCTGGAGCGTCAGGAAATCTCCTAGGTTCCGTTTGTTAATACCTATTCTTTATACCTACTATTGATTAATGACAGACACAAAATATCTTCATTCATGTAGCTTCAAGGACAGTTTCCTTTCATGAAAGTAAAAACTTACAATTGAATTCAATTCAATAATCTTTATTTGGATATAAATATCCATAAAAGCACAGGTCAAAAAATACCAGCAACTTGCAGTTTTTGTTAAAAATACAATACAAATAGATAAAAAGAAGATTATCAGATTACAAGGACTTCAATTAAGACAATATGTGCAAAACAACAATATCATAGGAAAAGAGCTAAAAACGGACAAAATGGCAAAAGGATAATGTTGAGCAGGTTCAGAGGTTTGAAAAACAAATAGCAGCAGATTACAATAAAGTGCAATCGGTTATGTACAATTTAGCAGCATAATGTAAAGTGCAGTTAAACTTGATCTTCTGATGTGATCCCCTGAAAGACAGGTAACAGCAGATCATAAGAAAGTGCAGTGAATTGTGAATGATTTTAGCAGCATAATATAAGGGCAATTACATTTGATATTTTAAGTTAGTCCAATTTACAAATAGCAATTACATTTGGTGTTCCCTACTAAAAATGGTGTGTGATCCCAAACGCTAAGATGCATTTACAAAGTGTTCATAGAAGCACGTGAGCGGATAGCCACTCTCAAAAAGGAGCTGATGCGGAAAATCAAATCGTCCCTCTTAAGTCTAAGAATTTCCAGATAAGCTAATCTATAATTAATATTTGCAATTGCCTTAAATAGAGTATCAAATATTGTTTTTTATATTTTTGATAAAAATTACAAAAGAATAACAAATGTACCATTGTTTGATTTCTATGGGTGCCAGAGGGACAGGGCTTTTGCTCAAGGTTACTGTTAAATCACAAAGGAAAGCAAAGTGAGTATTTTAAAGTGTGGTCCCTGAGGCAGAAGAGCAGGCTTTTCTCTCATCGACTTAAGTTCTTCAGAAGATATTTAGAGGGCATATGGGTTAGGGGGCTGTCGGCCTTCACTACCGACATATACCTGACGACTGATTTTGAATGGTCTGTGGCAAGTCTTGCATTATTGTATGAATCATATAGTACATCCATAAGGTCCTTTTTACTTATTCCCTCTTGGCCCAAAGGAAACATGCTCCAGATTCACGGTACTTAAGCTTTTTCTAACAGCAGAAAGCCAGAGTATGCTCCCTCCCATCTCACAATTGAGGCAGTCAGCCATAATTTCCCTTGTCAAGGTAGCTGCCGGATTTTGCCACACTTTTAGCCAAAAGATAGCTGGGTGAGACCTTATAAAATCTTTTACATAAAACAAGCTTAATTCCTTATGACACAAAGTTTGGTGAGGAAATGTGGGCTCCCAGGAGTTTCCGACAACATCTGATCTCCTCTCTTTAGATTCCACTACAATTTATAAAACCCCAAACATCTGCGCCATAGGTGGCAGTGGGGATACACTGTGTTTTATAAATTTTAGTTATAGATAAAACTACCCCTGAATGTTTGGGTTGGGGGAGACTCAAGATCGAATTTGTCACTTTCATAAACTTTCCTCTGCTATGGGCAGCATGAACCGCCCAGGATCCAGTATTGGAAAATACTAACCCCAGATATGGGAAAGTGCGTTTGCATGCTACGTGCTCATGACCTGAGGTTATTGAGTTACTACGATGTTTCTTGGGTCCACAGGTCACTATAACAGATTTCTTCAAATTAGTGCAAAGGTCTAGATCTGACATAAAAACAACAAAACCCCTTACTAAAGTGCGTAGTGCATTCGGGGTGCGACCCATTAGGACCGCATCGTCCGCGTGTTGTAAGGCGGGGAGTGCATTACCATTGATAATGGATACGTCTTTGGTAAGTTCTGACAGTACGTTATGTAGTTCATTTATATATAAAATAAATAGAAGAGGGGCCAGTAAACACCCGTCTGACCCCTATGCCAATACTGATGTCCCTTGAGACCTCCCTGTTGTTGCTAATCCTCACCCGTGCCTTCAAATCTCTTTGCAAGTATGCTAAAAAATGAACCAATGTCTCATCCAACCCGTAGTATTGTTATGAAGGAAATTGAGGCCTTAACATAGGTACTGTCTCAGAAGCACAAATCCTTTGTGTCACAGAGACAAGCTGGCCCTTTGACCTAGATTAGCCCTCATTTCACAATAACAAGCAACAGAGAGGCTGTCCCCTTTTCTGATCACTGTGTGCTCGGTGCACAGAAGACGGTCCATCCTAAATACGTAATCTCCATGTCCAACAGTGACTAACCTACGTCACAACAAATTCTTGGAAACAGACCAAGAACACATCTTCCTCTGACCAACATTACGTCAATCCAAGACACCTTTCCAGTATAAGTATACCTCCCTTTGCCCAAGCAAACCAGAGGAGACAGAGACTTCCAGGCCGACACTCTGCCCGAGGCGCTGCAACTTGGTCATGCCACAGCTCCAGCTGGCAGTGGTCCATCACCCATCTGTGGGTGTCCAGCTCAAGATCAGGATGAAGTCCCACTAAGGTAATGGGGTTAGACTAACTCCTAGGGGGATTCTTGGCTCTCTAAAGACCTACACACATGCTAGGTACACTTAGGTACATCTAGTTAGGCACCATAGGAGTATAGGCTTTATCTTAATGCATTCTGTATTTCATGTATTTGTTCATTACTATTGCAAAATGGTATAACTATACAGAGCCTTTTTATTTAACTGCACCGCTGGCCATAATTCTCTGCTACTGTCCAACAGTTGTCGCAGCATATATAACCAGTACTAGAAGAACAACTGTGCAATAGATTTTATTGTAAACACACCCGACTGTTTCTTCTATGTACTTCTCTGAGATGAGTGACTGAATGAAAAGTAGTATATTGTTTCCATGATCCTGAGGGATGTGGGTTTTATGTTATGTGGTTGCCAGAAGCTATTCCCTTCTTGTCTTCAAGAAGTTTCTAGTGGCCTCTGAGCTTGCTGGTACACAGTAATTAAGTTTAATATACATAATAGGGGCATACAGACCTCAGTCCTATGCCAAGCCAATGAGCAGAACCTATAAGGGATATAGGAACTACACTACAGTTTAAAAGGACCGACCACAGACGTGACCTATTTACGAAGTCGAAGGCTGAGGTAAGGTCCATAAAGGCCAGGTAGATAGGTGACTTCCGGGCTATTGTGTACTTATCGATAATTACGTTTAAATTAAGGCACTGTTCCTAATTTGCTTCTAAAGTCTAGTTGACAATGATTTAAAGTGGATTACCTTTCAGCCCAAGACCTTATTTTGTTAAACAAAATCCTCCAGAGGATCTTCAAGGTATCGTCAATAAAAGAGATTGGTCTGTAGCAGCTAGGATTGGATCGATCTCCTTTTTTAAAAATAGGCCCAATTATGCTGGTAGACCAGGTGCTTGGAATAAAGGTGCTTGTTAGATTATTATAAACATTAAGTAGAAGAGGCACCCAAAAATCCGGTTTATATTTAATAAGGTCAATGGAAAGCCCATCGGGCCCTGGGGCCTTGTTCCCTAAGCTTTGATTGATTGCGTCCTCTACTTCTGACACTGATATTGCGATCCGTGTAACAGGTGGATTGTTTAACAGTGCCTCATTCAAGGGCGAGGCTGTGTAGATGTTAAAGAAGTAGGCGTCCCAGGCTTCTCTAGCTATGTTGCAGCTTATTGGGGTGAGAGTTTGGCCCATAGATCTCATGTCCTTAACTGCTGCCCAGAATCCATTTCCATCATTGAGTGTGGCAGCACAAGCAAGGTTGGCCCAGCGTTCTTTCAGGAGCTCATCTTTACGGTGCCTGACTGCTTTTTTATAATGGCGCCGAAGAGATTTAATAAGAGTTACGTCCCTAGGTCTTGCTGTTAATGATACACGAAGTTCTCTGTTTGCTCGCGAGCAAGGGCTATTGAACCATCTAGGATCCCGGTTAATGTTTGACACAGGCCTAGAGATTAATTGTTTAATGCCAACACACAAATCGCTAAATGCCCTGATAACCTCTAAATTGGGGTCGCTAGATGACAGACAGGTTTCGATGAGTAACGGGTGTGATTTTATCATGTTGGAAAATAGGATGTTATTATCAATACCTTTCCAAATTACTCTTAATTTGTCAGTTGAAACCGCTAGGTTACTTGCCCCAGGCTCTTTTCCATGACTTGGTCTGTGGCAAATCTGATTGTTGTCAAAATTGGATTATGATCATCCTGCGAGGTACATAAGACCTCTGCTTTTAGTAAGAGATCTTCCAGAGAGGCAGGGCAGATATAAAGACATAATCAATAATTGAGGCGCAACCGCGACCCCTGTAGGTAGGTATTAAGTGATTATTATCTTGGCACGCATCTGCAATTTACATAACATTGAGTAAGTTACAGGTAAACAAATGATCTAACAATTCCATCCCTCTTTTACATGCAGACTCATGGGCTATAGGTGTAGTAGCTATTACATTTTCTCTCAAAAGTCGAGCGTTAAATTCACCACCAAGACAAATTCCAGCCAAATTATGGCGCAAGTTCTGCTTTTGCAGATTAGCAATAAAATCAAACAGATTAATAAAATTCATGTTAGGATGACTTACAAAATCATTATTATACAAATATATTAAACAGATTAAGGCTCCCCGTGTATATATCAAAGCTTGAAAATTATCATTAGTTGTAGGGAGGGACGTTACGCTACCACCTGATGAAATTTTAATCCAAATTGAAAGGCCACCAGATGCGCGACCTATTTTGGGGACGGGTACGGTATTATTAAAACAAGCAAAGCCTTCTAAGAATGAATCCCTCGTACTCCATATTTCTTGGAACATTAATACATCGTATTTTTGGACTATACTGATCCAGTCTGTGGAGCTTAACTTGGAGGTCAGACCTGCAACATTCCAGCTAAGCACCTGCAAGTTTGGATCATTCTGATCGCATGATTTTGGGGCAATATTAACAAAGAATCAGAAATTGCGGGTGCAGCTGAATCGGGATAGGGGTAGTCGATCCATACTATCTAATCCCGACAAGGCAGACAATCAGCTATGCATGGTGTGTGGAAAAGTGATAGAGGTATTTGGACCCGGGGTTGGCTTGTAGAAAAAACCCCGGGGCAATGACCATACGATGGTTGGAAAGTTATAGTTGGATTCCCATGTCATCAATATTGATTTTACCAGTAACGGTCATCTAAAATTAATGACAACACAGTCTCCGTTGATGTACTTTTGTGATGATCCTACCCAACCAAACCTACGTACCATTATGATCTCACCTATATTTGCTACCCTGAAACATTCATGTCTAACCAACCAGTCCGCACTTTTATTCCGCAGCTGGTCCCAGGTCTCGTTTTGTTTTTTTCTTAGGGGGGGGCACTTGCCAAAACTAGGACCTAGGGACATGCTGCATGTTATAAGTTAATAACATCGACCCTAGGCTGTACAGATGGCTTGGCATCATTATTTTCTGAGGTGGGGTTAGCATTCTGATTGTCACGCCTCAGGAGGACGAGGTTTAAAGGATTCGTTGTAACGGCACATATGTGTGGATATTAGGGTGTGGGCTGCTAGTGTGGTCAGTATACCCTGTGCATAATGGGATGTTTTCATTAGGTAGAGGTTGAGAAGGTAAGCTATTTTTGGTTTTACTTTATATTACATTGGGGTCTCTAAAGGAAAGGGATGTAAAATTTGAAGTTTGCAGTTGAGCATTTGAGTTCTCCCCACCAAAAGGCTTAGGGTTCTGAACCCCCCACCGACTTGGTTGTAAATTTAGATATACTAGTGTGTACATTTGATTTGTTTATCAATGTCTCCAAACAATCAAGGTGTTTCCAGAGCACATTAAAGTTCTTATCCACCAAGTCTCTCATGCACGGATATATACCACGTCCACTAAGGTGTCAATTGAAAAGTCACCAGTTCGGATACAAGTTGTAGAGGCCACAGTGTTCTCAGTTTGTGTATGAATTGAATGAGTTAATGGTTCTGATAGGGTTAGATCGACAGTGATGGACATTGTGGCATCAGAAGGATCCACATTATCTAAAGTTGCAGGAGCGACCATGTTTTTGATCCATGAGCTCATGGCTGTGTGTTGTTGTTGTTTTGAGTGTGGGGGGGGGTGGTTCTTAGAGCTGGTTGGTTTAGCTATAGCTCTTTTTCTTTTTGCTCCAGTGGTTATTGGATTTGGGGAAACATCTTTGTTTGGAACAATGTCCTTTGCATGACCCATAGCTTGGTCGTCCACAGGAATTTCACTACCATTGTTACCTCGATTACTTTCCATGTCACAGCCACTACCCTGGGTTGGTGAGTATCTTGTGGTAGTGAGTGTTACATTTGGTGATAGGGGGGTCCGATGTAATCCTCCTGGTCTCCCCTTGCCGTGGAAGTGGTTTGGGGTGCTACGAGTCCCAGGGATAGTCGCCTCTCCGTTAGCTCGTTTTCCGTAGTGACAATATTGACAGCTCCCTCTAACATACTGTCTATAGTAATGGTGGAGCAGGGAGTTGGTAAGGTGGGGTGCTTCCCCATGTTGCTATGTTTTTTGGTACTCACCTCAATGCAGCAAGACAGTTTGTTGTGAGCCACCTCTTAGGGGGGTGGCTCAGCTCAGCCTCCTCCGGCCTCTGACGGGCTAAGACGGGTCAGCCTTTGGCCCAGGCTTGGCCCGGGCACGTGGGCACGTGTCCCATATTGTGGGAGCCCTGCGTACTTCTTAAGCACCTCCTGGCACTACAAATGAGCATGTGCGGTGTGCGCGCCACTGGGCCTGCTGGGGCTTGTGATCCCTGACCGGCGTCCTCGCTCACGGCCGGGACCGGGATCTTCCAGAATGCCAAGATAACTCTTTTGGTGGTGGCGGCAGCAGCAGAAACAAAGCAGGGACAGAGCACCTGGTAAGTTTGACTCCCACGTTGCGGGAGCCCTGCACACTTCTTAAGAGCTTCCTGGCACTACAAATGAGCATGGGCGGCATGTGCACCGCTGGAGCTACTGGGGCTTGTGAGCCCCGACCGGCATCCTCACTCACGGTCGGACCGGGATCTTCCAGAATGCTCAGATGACTTTTTTGGCGGTGGCGGCAGCAGCAGATACAAAGCAGGGACAGAGCACCAGGTAAACTTACACATACCTGGGGTCAGTCCTCTAAAACAATCTCAGTATATATGGGAATAGGAATCTCCTGGTCGAAAGTTTCATTAAGATTTACAGGTGAAGCAAGGTTTGGCAAAAAATACTGTAGCTGGGTCTGTGCTCACTTGAGGGAAAGCATCAATGTGCAGGCTTGAAAAAAAGGTAATGTCTAGTCGGAAAACATCCTTAACTTTTAGGGGCATATTTACAAGCCCCTATCGCCACCGGAGCATCACCGGTGGTATAGGGCAATCCCCATATTTACAAGGTCGTGCTAAGCTTAACGCCACCTTGTAAATATAACCCTTTCTGCCGTAGTCCTCTGCAGCAAAGGGTGTGCACTGGGTGTTGCAGCGGGTGTTCCACCGCAATATCTATTGCTTTTCGATGTTGCCCTAGATTTACAAGGCTGGGGCAGTGCCAAAAACTAAGGCAAGGGAATACCTGGTCGTAAATTGGCAATATGATGAGAAATTATTAATTTCTCCAGGTTTTTGCTATTTCTATGTGTGCAGTATTCTGCAGCACACATAGAAAGAGCAAATCACTATTATTGCATAGGCACCCTTGCCACATGGTGGCAGGGTTGCAATTCAGTTGGGTGTGCGCCAGAAGGAAGAAGTCCACGAATCACGAAGTAGATTGAATAACGTATTCTTTAAAATGCTTGACTTTCAGGTCAACGCGTTTCGTCCTCACACGGAGAACTTCATCAGGGCTAGATGCGAGTAATAAACTGCTCTTACGAGAAGGCAAATGGGTTGACCGTATCATCAACTGGTTCTTCGTCGATAATGTTCAGACGTATGCGTGAATCTTTGCTATATCTATATTTAGTATCCCTAGTGATGAGGGCCAACCTCTATAGTTGGTTAAAACGGTGCAGTAAATAGATCCGCCCGCTTCTCAATAGAATGTGAGGGCTCCAAAGGTGCTGTTGATTATAAGGTCATATGAGGGACGGGACTATGGTTCAAACCTCTTCGATGTGAAGAAAAATAAGTGGATAATTAGGTGATGGTAAGGGTCAAATGTTCCACACCTCCTGCTCCACTTCTTATGAGCAGTAATTAGGGGTCGGGTCCTCATGCAGGGCCACCCGTCTTCTCTCAATCTTTTTCTATCCTCTGGTAATGTGACTTGGTCATTGGACATTACCAGAGGATAGGAAAAGATTGAGAGAAGACGGGTGGCCCTGCATGAGGACCCGACCCCTAATTACTGCTCATAAGAAGTGGAGCAGGAGGTGTGGAATATTTGACCCTTGCCATCACCTAATTATCCACTCATTTTTCTTCACATGGAAGGGGTTTGAACCATAGTCCCGTCCCTCATATGACCATATAATCAACAGGACCTTTGGAGCCCTCACATTCTATTGAGAAGCGGGCGAATCTATTTACTGCACCGTTTTAACCAACTATAGAGGTCGGCCCTTATCACTTGGGATACAAAATATAGATATTACAAAGATTCACGCATTTCTGAACATTATCGACGAAGAGCCAGTTGATGATACGGTCAACCCATTTGTCTTCTCGTGTGAGCAGTTTATTACTCGCATCTAGCCCTGATGAAGTTCTCCGTGTGAGGACGAAACGCATTGGCCTGAAAGTCAAGCATTTTTTCAAATAAAGAATACGTTATTCAATCTACTTTGTGATTCGTGGACTTCCTCCTTCTGGCGCACACCCAACTGAATTGCAATTCAAGGATCTGGTACACAGTGGCACCATTGGATGGTTGTGCTAGGGTAGTTGCAGGAGAAATTTGGGTTACAGAACAGGCACGAGGTTCAGAACTCTTTAGTCAACCGTCCTTCCCCTTTTTTTGTACATGGTGGCAGGGTGCCTGCGGTAGGCATCTTTTAAGGTGCCCTCGCTAGGAGAAACACAGGGTTGTGCCGTATTCTTGTGAATATGTTGCATCCCTGAGTTTTAAAAATGTTGGAGGGCAACGTTGCCAAATTTGACGTAACACCACGCTCCGAAATTGTTTTGTAAATATGCCTCTTAATGTCTTAGATACAATGGGCAAAAGTAGAAATTGAAGGGAAATCTTAGGAAATTAGTGGATGGAGAATGGTAGAAAGCCTCAATATGGCAGGGAGAAATCGAGGTTAAAAGTCAAATCTACCTCACAGGTGCTTAGCTTCCATTGGTGCATCAGCTGCAGTGGCAACTGGGCCTAGAGCCTTGAGGGAACTATTGCACCAAAGCAATGCTTTATTTTACTTTCCCAACAGCTGGTAAAGGAGCCATTTTCCTTGCTTGCACCCTTGTTACACTCCTGCTACCCAGGGCCGGACTCGCAACCAACACTGGCCCTGGCAAAGCGCTCAGCTGGTCCCAGGGAGGGGAGGGGTGCTAGTGGACAGCTATGTGCCGCTTTTCGCTTTTGTTTCAGGGGGGCTGATATTGCAGCTATGATGCAAAAGTGGGCCCCGGTAACAAAAGAGGCCCCCCAGGGGTCTAAAACCAGCACCCACCCTGGCAGCCCACTGGGGAATTGCCCGGAGCTTGCTACGGCCAGTCCAGCCCTGCTGCTACCCCATATAGCTGATGTTGCACAATAGGGTGCTCTATGCGAAGTTAGGGTTGTTCAAACACAGTGGAAAAGGGAAAGATAATGTACGATGCAAGTAGACACAATACAGGCTGGAGTGATGAGGCACCATCGAATGTCAGGGGATGAATGCAAAGGCTGCACAGTTTTGATTCCACCTCAAGCCTCCTATATCCATCACCAAATAGTCCCTGTGTCTTTATCTCACTCTTACAGGTTTTTTATCGTCTCTCTCTTCCTTTTCCTTTCACCTTTTTGTGATTCTTCTCTCCTACTCTGGATCAAAGTGTGAAGGGGAAAATTGGGACTGTTCCCCAAAAATAAAAAAAACGACAGGCAACCACTGCGTGACCAACTTAAATCTTCGGAATCCTAATACATCCTATATATTATGTGGTTCCTTTAGAATCTATGGGGCAGATTTATGTTAAATGGCGCATCCCCAGGGATGCGCCAGTTAATGTGCGCCACAGTGCGCTACAGCTCCGCCACCCATGGTGCGCCGCATTTACAATGCAGCGCACCATGGTGCAAGGCAGGGAAGATGCGTGACGCATCTTGCGGCGTACGGGCGGCGCATTGCTGGAGTCATGTCGCAAGTGCGGCATGACTCCTGCAATGCACAGGGGCCACCCCTACATTGCATGGTGCATCACCCTTACGCCTGCTTCAAGCAGGCGTAAGGAATTGACGTAGAAAGTGACTCAGTGAAATCTTGTAGATTTCACTAAGTCACTTTCTAGGGGCGTTCCTGCGACAGAACGCCCCCCCCCCCCCCTGCACTGGAATGCCTACATGAAACCTGACGCAGGTTTCATGTGGCGCAGGGCCTTACACCGTGACGCATCTCCATAGATGCGTCACGTTGTAAATGCCTCGTAGGGATGCGCCACGTTTATGCCGCCTTGCGTGACGCAACAGCGGCGTAAACGTGGCGCAAGGACCTCATAAATCTCCCCTATATACTTTATTGCGGTTATCATTGTGTATGAGTCTCCTTTAATGTTTGATGTTATGGAATGTGCTACAGAACACCGAAGCGACTGCAATGCAGCATGCGAGCGCCCAGCAAAGCTAAAGAAATAAAAATAAGTATAAAAATAGTTGAAAAGAGCTTTCACCTTCTTGTCTGGTTCCAGATGACAACAAAAACACGAGTCTTCGATAGTGCTTTTTTCATGCAGTCAGGCAACTAAGTGCAGGTGGCTTATGACATCAAACAGCGCACTCGCCCTAATTACAGGAATTTGTGTGCTTTATTTTGTCTCCTCTTTGCAGCTGAAGGGTGACTCACTGTAACAAGGCTGCACAAGATTGGTTTGTAATCTGAAAACCGCCTATTAGTAGAAACGCGGTTTAAGTGCCTGTGAACGGGCACGTTGCTGGGCAGTCTTTGAATTTTGCAACTTTTGAAGAAGGCGTTATTTATATATAATTCTTTTGACTTCCGTAAACATCGTGCACATGACTAGGTGAACATATTTGTTTGTATGGATGTCCCTTTTGCGTAATTTGCAACACTGCCAAGGTACATAATATAATATTCATAAGGATACTCTTTAACTGGGAATAGACCCCGAGCGGTTTACGTCCTGTTTATTGATCCTCTTTGGTCTCACCCTTCCTCTTGGGTGCGTGTGACGTTGGAGTCTCGTGGCGCTGATGCCAGGTGGCTCTAGGGTGACCAACTGGCATGGCTGAAAATTTAGGAAGGTAATTATAAAAATTCGCGACAAAGGGTCAAAATTCAGGACAAAAACTCAGGACAGAAGGTCAAAATTCAGGTAAAAACTTCGTAGCAAAAGCTGTCTTACAAACACATCAGAGGACGTTGCTCGATAGTATAAAAGTAAGTAAATAGACACCCACTTAAGTACAAGTCAAAATAACTTTATATTAGGTTGAGACAATTGTGCACTTCAGTGTTTTGGTATGCGCGCAGCTTTGAACAACTGTGTAGGCCTTTTTGTGGTATTTCATACGATAATAATTGATTTATTTGGTTACTGCACTCGGTTGTCCAGTTTGATATTTTGTTTACAACTCATGGTCCTTAGCAGGCATGTTTGTAGAGAAAAGTGGTCAGGAAGATCTGCTCAGATAGACTTTGTTTCTAGCATCTCATATCTGAGTACCATTGTGAGATGTAAAGCGGCACGCATAGGTGAACTAAAGGGAGGATTGCTGTGATAAACCCACTATAGGGAACGCAATATGGATGTTTCAGCAAGTAGAGCTTAAAATATGGAATCTGACTTTGCTTATGGGAGCTTCGCAGAGAGTTGCACTAGCTGACGGAAGCCACAAAAGGGCTCTTCCCTGCAACTTTCTTAAAGTAGGCACTATCGATTACTTTATTTTTGACGCCTTGCCTATTGCTACAAACACGATTTACATCTCAAGCACAGCTCATGGCTCTATGAGGCTCTCCCTAAAACCTTACAATTGAAACATGCAAACATTTACAATTACTAGTGTAACATTCAAGTAGCAGTTGGGTGTCACTCAAAATGCCATATGCATGATGTATAGATCCCACACTTAAGCACACAGCAAATAGATAATCAAGGCACATAGGCAAGGGAGTAGCCAGAAAATGTAAATACCTCCCACTTTGAACTAAAGTTCTTATGGCACCAAGAAAGCAAAGTAAATCATCACATCCCTGCCCAGACAAGCTCTCTTATCCAAGGATCTAGCCATTCATCCTTCCATCAGACCCCTGATATCCACCATTTCAGATTTACATTGTCTTCTATTGATTCTTTCATCCATCATTCAGTCTTTCACCATTCATTCTGTCCTTCCATCTGTCTGCCCATCCATATCCAAACCTTTTCAACCATTTGCAAATCTGTCCATCATCTATCCTTTCATCCATCATTTCACTCATCCATCCCTTCATTCACTTTTTCACTCTTCCATCCATCATCCATTCACCCTTTCACCCAATCCATCCTTTCACTCATCCATCCACTCTTCCACCCATCCACCCATTCACTCATCCACCAAACCATTGAACCTTTCACCCAAGCCATCCTTTCACTCATAAAGCCACTCTTCCACCAATCCATACATTCATTCATCCATTCAACCATTTACCCTTTCACCCATCCTTTCACTTACTCATTCATCCACCCAGGCACTCATCTGGCTACCCATTCAACTTGTCACTCATCCATCCATCCTTTCTTCCAGTTCTCCACCCTCCCTTTCATTCATGGATGGATTTTTTCACTAATCCGTCTTTAAATTCTTCTTTTCACTCATCAAGGCACCCATTTGCCCAACCATTCTGCCAATCATGCATCCATGCTTTCACTCATTCATCCCCCCATTCATCCTCCCTTTCTCTCTCCATTCCCCTTTCAATTAGCCACCCATCCTTCCATCCACCCTGCACTTGTCCACCCACTCATCCATGTAATCATCCACTTATAAATCCATCCATTGACCCTATCACTCATCCATCCTTTCTTTCATCCATCCACCCTTTCACTCATCTATCCATCCTTTTGTTAATCTACCCTCCATTTCACTCACCCATCCATCCACTCTTCCACCCAACCATCCATTCACTCATCCATCAAACCATGTACCCTTTCATCCATCCAACCATCCTTTCACTTACTCATCCATCCCCAGTCACTCAACTTTCACTCATCCATCCATCCTTTATTCCAGCTCTCCACCCTCCCTTCCACTCATGTATGCATTCTTTCACTCCTCCATCTTTACATTCTTCTTTTCACTCATCCATGTACCCATTCTTCCATCCATTCTGCACTCATTCAGACCTGCTTTCATTCATCCAGCCATCCATCCTCCCTTTCTCTCTCCATTCCTTTTTCACTTAGCCACCCCTCCTTCTATCCACCCTTTACCCATCCACCCACTCATCCATTTTCTCACCCACTCATGAATCCATCCATTGACCATATCACTCATCCATCCATCCTTTCTCTCATCCATCCACCCTTTCACTAATCTATCAATCCTTTTGTCGATCTACCCTCCCCTTTACTCACTTGTCCATCCTTACATCCACTCTTTCACTCATCCATTCAATCATTCACCCTTTCACTTATCAATTCATCAATCCATCCATCATTTCTATTGGCCATCATCCATCCTTTCACTCTTCCATCCATCCTTTTACTGATCTATCCACCCTTATACCTATCCATCTACCGTCCCATCCATCTTTTTACCCTCATCCATTCTTCCACTCATGCATCCATCCATCCTTTCTTTCATTATCCATCCATTCATCCTTTCACTAATCCATCCAGCCATTTAACCATTCCTTCACTTATTCACTCACCCGCCTATTCACATTAATTTTGTGCTGAGCGTTGGCCTACTGAGGTGCAAACAGAAGAGGCTCATCAAGAACTTCACCCTCACTGTAGTTCCTAAAGCAAGGGGTGGGTGGGGTGGGGTGGGGCGAGGGTTTACTATGTTCCTGCACATAGGCAATCTGAAAACTTGGAAGTCATGAGCCATGCATAATTCACAGTGCCAGGACATGAGGTGACTGTGACATGGTGTTTTATCCAGGGCTTTAAGTGGTATGAAAAAACTGGGGGTCTCTCCATGGGGAGTGTCTGATGTAATAAAGGGTGTGGCTTAAAACACCTAAGCTAAGCATATGTGCTGAGCATAATGTGCTGCCCGACTGGTATTTTGCTGTTTCTATCATTCCATTCAGTAACATTAGACCTACAACAAGCCTTGACTTTTGGCTTCGTCAATGGATGTTAGTTGCATAAAATAAATAAAAAACCAGCAACTATGGCTTTGTTGTGTATAATATTAAAAAAATGCTTCAGCTCTGAAATGATAAGACTGTGTAAGAACTATAACCTCTTCTTTTTAACTTATTTAGCCGTCCTCTTTCCATGAACTGGCGCATAGCAGCATGGGCGTTTTTGTACATTTGTTTTGTACATTTCTCCCATCTAACCCTAACAACATGCACTGACCTAGACCGCAGTAGGAGGGGGCCACCACATGCTGTAACAGCCCAAACTGTCCCATTGTCATTCTATATGTGAAAATCAGCCAGCATTCAGA
This sequence comes from Lissotriton vulgaris, assembly GCF_964263255.1. Classification (NCBI taxonomy): domain Eukaryota; kingdom Metazoa; phylum Chordata; class Amphibia; order Caudata; family Salamandridae; genus Lissotriton; species Lissotriton vulgaris. The sequence goes on along the minus strand of NW_028250947.1, from coordinate 158,288 downwards.
ATGACAATTGTCGGGTGGGGCTGCTCTTGTACTCCGAGGATAAGTGCGAGGCGGCCCCATCAGGGAGCTGAGGCCTCTCGCAGGGAAACAGCTCTGCTCCCCTGCAAGGCGTCCGAAAAAGGGATCCTCACGGACAACGGACGTGAGGTCCAAATTACGGATGGTCCGTGAAATTTATGGACGGTTGGTCACCCTAGGTGACTCACTATATGAGTGCAGACAGGAATGCATTCACCAAACAGAATCTGGCAGATAGGATATTGCGTCAAAACTAGTAGATATCGGTTGTGTTCTATTACATGTGCTATAAATAGACTTGCAATATGGCAGATGGGCCGTCTGACAAATGTTTGGGAAGTTTCCCATCTGCCAACCTCATAATAAAGCTCATAGTTACAGAGACGTTTTAAGGCGTGGGTAAAGTGGGCAATTGCCCAGGCCCCACGTTTCAAGCCCCCCCTGGGGAACGTGTATTTTATCTCTATTTGACCTCTATCTATCCTATTTCTCTATCTATACCTCTGTCCCTCTGTGCCCATCTCTAGCTCTGACTCTGTCTTTCTATTCTGAGTGTTTTTAAGAATTGTTAGAATCCTGAGAAATGCATACTTCAATTGTTTTTGGGTGACCCTATTAAAGTTTAACATATAAGGTAGTATTTGTTCCGTACTTAGGCCCCCAAATATGTCTTGTCCAGTGCCACTAAAGTCCTTAAAATAACACTCCAGGGTTACATAAATGGAAAGAGGGGTCACATCAGCTAATAGGCCACATTTTTCATTTTTCAAGACACAGCTTCTAAAGTGAGCACAAAGCACAGTTAAGAAGGTATTTTTTTGATTTACCCATCTCTAGAGAAGTTCTGAAAGGTCTAAGCTCCACTGTGAAGCCTGATACAAACTCTGAGGCGCCATGCATTGTGGTGCTTTGAGGTTAGCAGGGCCCAGCTCCTGGGGTGTCTAACCAGCAATGTCTGTCTGAATCACCCTCTTCAATTCAATTCAATATAAACTTTATTTGGTTTTTCACAATTAAAAACTATAAAAGTATACTAAAACACAGCCCAGCAGTACAGATTTAGTCATTAACCTCATCAATGCGGCGCAAATTCCGTCGCAGTGCTGAAGATACTTATCGCGGGCTCCCGGCCATCATCAGCACATGCCCACCGTGACTCATGACGGCCGGGAGCCGTCATCAGCGTCGAAGAGGTTAATACATCATATAAAAGAACAGAGAACATATAATCATTAGCAGCCCTAATACATAAAGATTGTACTCGCATTTCTTGTATACAAACTTAAAATCAAGACATATATATTAAAATAATTAATCAAAACTGGCCCTAGACTTGATTGCAGACTTTAAAAAACCGACAATAGAAGGGATACAATCTTCCCTCAATAGTTGCAGAAACAGGAGAGCTGGCCGAGCCTGTATAAAATTCATCTTTTTTAAAACAGGAATTAAAAAATATTTCCGGGGGACATCATAAAACTTACATAAAAACATAAAATGTAAAATATCCTGTGGGGACATCTCGTTGCAACCACAGGGTGCTAAATGTTGGATTTTCCTGCAGCCCCTTGGTACAGCCTCTTGCTTCCTGGAGCTGTAAAGCGCTTTTATGCATCAATCATAAAAATATGAGCAAATGATTCAATAATTAAATATGTCTCCTTCAGCAGCAAATCATTCCTTTTTAAATAGAACAACAAAGAATTTGATGAAAGCTTTTGATTTAAAATACCCATATAACCTGCTCAAAATGGAAATATAAAAATAAAGACACATACAGTGTTTCCAAGAAATTTTGAAAAGGGTGTGTCTGCTTCTCAGTACAGACATGTATGCTAGAATCTCCAAGGTATACAAAGAGCATCATCAATCATGAGAATTCAGAAGTGTAATAAATAGCGAGGACCGAGTAAATGACTTCTTTGACAGCCTGACTCTCAAAACATGAAGGCCGGGCACTCCTTGAGGGTGAGATCTCCAAGGAGGAAATTGTGGAGGACATCTCACATCCCCGTACAATAAGGCAGTGGGGCAGGATGAGTTTCCAGAGTTTTACTGGTGGCCTAAGAAGAAGGCAGTTGATCACCTCCACGCGGCCTTTCAGGTGGCAGAACACACTTGGTCTATATTGCACTGGTCTAATAAAGCAGTGATCACTGTCCTTCAGAAAAGGGGTATGGATCCACTGCTCTGCAGCATCTACCACTCAATCTCTGTCCTGAATACTGACACCAAGATACTGGCCAGTGTCGAAGTGGCCCACCTCAAGTGAGTTCTCCAAAGCTTGATCCATCATTCCCAGGAGGGGTTTATCCCAAGATGGTCATCTCATGACTAGGGCCCTGCAGAATATTTGGTTCTGCCTGCCATCATCTTATCCGACTGGCCTTCATTATTCTCTCCTTGTATTCTCTTGTTACACAACTATCCTTTGAGGCACACAAATACGTCCAGCCATCTGCAAATTGGATTGTTGGTACCACCACCGATTAATTTGTTGGGAGGGGTAGCACACGGGGTCTGAGAGAGGGGTGTATTTGAGACACCTGATAGCTTGTTTTCCAACTTTTCTCATTGGCCCGTTTTGTATGTGCAAGGAGTAAACTTCTTAAATGTGTTTCCTATAAAAGATTGTGCAGCATGGATTGAAGTGGCAGTCTCCTCAGAACCCACCTTGTGTGTAACTTCTGGGATAACTGTGCTTAGCTGCAGCTAATAAACCTGGTTTCCACGCTCAACAGAGTGTCTCGTTTCTCTGTTCGACAAGGCAGGTGAACTCGGGGATTTAAGGCGTGCCCTGCGCCACCAGGCCCATAAGACCCGGTTCTCCAACTGGTGCCCAATGTGCGGCGGTTTCAGTGGTAGCGGTTCAGCCCGAGGGTCGGGAGAAGCCCCGCAAGAAAATTCCGGAGGATTCGCAAACCACGTCAAGCGACCCCTGTATGTCGAAGTGGACCGAAGGTCTTTTACAGCGTGGCTACTCCTTTCCGACGGCTGCTGACGACTGCTGCCCTGACTACCGCCCTGCCGGGACCCTCTGGTGATGACTGGTATCGCGAGACGTTAGATGGACCTCTGTTGGCGTGAGAAGACCATTTAGTTAAGTATTCGTGGGTAGCGCCCACTTCTTTGTTTTGTTTTTGAAATTTTGTTATTCGACTGTTGCAATAGCCGAAGCCAAGGGGTGAGTACATTTGTACTGTGTTCTTTGTTTTTCACTCCTTGAAGTTGGTAAAGAGACCAGTGAACTTAAGATGCCTGGTTTTAGTTGATTTAAGAAGTTCTGTTGTCTTGGTTGTAATAGGGATTCCCGGCTCGAGGACTCATGTCCGATTCCTCCGGTTGGAACTCCCACTTATGAGCTCTATTCTAAACATGGTGTTGGCCCCATTGCCTTTAATAAGGCATGGATCCGATACACGAAGTAAGATGGTGTTTTACTATGGCCCCAAAATGGCAGCTTTGAGCCTGATGTTTTAGATCATTTGGAAGGGATCACTGAAATAATATCGACGGACAAAATATCGAGTTGCCAAAATATCGTGGACAAAATATCGACAGTCAAAATATCGAGTTTGTATCTACAAACAGGTAAGTACAAAAATATCGAGTACAAAATATTGTTAACAAAAATATAGATGTAAAAAATATCGACTTTATTAAAAACAGTGTTAAATTAAATTATTATTAAATTTTAATTACTAAAATATACTTAAAACGACTTAAATTAAATTATAATAATTAAATAATAAATGAAAATAATAAAAATAATTTTTTCAAATCTTATTTGTTGACCCTGAACCCTAAAAATACCCCTTTACCCAAAAACCCAAAACTGACCCTGAACCCTAAAAATACCCCTTTACCCAAAAACCCAAAACTGACCCTGAACCCTAAAAATACCCCTTTACCCAAAAACTGAAAACTGACCCTGAACCCTAAAAATGCCCCTTTACCCAAAAACTGAAAACTGACCCTGAACCCTAAAAATGCCCCTTTACCCAAAAACTGAAAACTGACCCTGAACCCTAAAAATGCCCCTTTACCCATGAACTGAAAACTGACCCTGAACCCTAAAAATACCCCTTTACCCATGAACTGAAAACTGACCCTGAACCCTAAAAATACCCCTTTACCCATGAACTGAAAACTGACCCTGAACCCTAAAAATACCCCTTTACCCATGAACTGAAAACTGACCCTGAACCCTAAAAATACCCCTTTACCCATGAACTGAAAACTGACCCTGAACCCTAAAAATGCTCCTTTACCCAAAATTTATCAATATTATTTAATTAGCAATTAATTATTAATTAACAATAACAATAAAGTAAATATATTAGAACATTAGCTGTAATTATTTTAATAATTAATATTATTTTTTCAAAATTAATTACTTAAAAATTACACAAAATTATATATATTAAAAATGTACTCTAATTAATGTAATTAACTAATTACAATTAATTAATTAACAATTATTTACTAATACAAAATATGTTCAAAATTATATTAATTAATTAACTAATTAATATTAATTATCAATTAATTATTAATTAAAAATATTAACAAACATATATTAATTAATTATTATTAAATTACTTCCCACCCTATTCCCCTATAAACCCACAACCCGCTACAGAATTACATTACGCAATTATTATAAAAACAAAATTCATGTAATAAAATATTTTATAACATTAATACACACTATTCACACATATTATTACATAAAAATACACTATAAAATATTATATATTATTTAAAAATCGATATTTTTGCTATCTATATTTTATACAGTCGATATTACTTCACTTACCTGAAAAACGATATTTTTGTAGTCGATATTATGTCCAGTCGATATTTTGTCCAGTCTATATTAAAAACTCGATTTTATGTCCAGTCGATATTTTGGAGTCGATATTTTGTCTCTATACCATTTGGAAGCAATTTTGTTTAAGAGAAAAGCCCGGCCGGCAATGTTTGACTCTTTACGCCTTTGGCGTAAAGAAGCCAAACAGAGAGAAATTAAGCAGACAAAAAGAGATAGAAAAACGAAAAATATGACGGTCATACAGCTACCCACAGTTTAAGGATGACGAGACTGATCGGGCGATTGAGGTCTCGGATAGACAACATTGTATGGCAATTAATAGATGTTACCCTGTGTTGCCTACTTCTCCACAGAATAAGGATCTTGACGAAGATCCCTTAATGTCCCATTTGTTGAGATTGCCTCCACCTTATGTGCCAGGAGCACATAAGGTTGCCGCCTGTCCAGCAACCTGTTATTCAGCCTGGTGATTCGGTTCTTCCGCAATTGCCTCTTCCTGCATTGCCACCTGCACCTCCTTTGCCACCAACCTCTGTACCTCTGTCCCCTTTACTTTCGGTCCCTTTTGTGACGGCTAGTCCTTCTCTTCCTTTGCTTAATACTGCGTCTCCAGTTTTACTGCCTGCTTCTTCCCCGATTCGTAATCGGTTGGTCGATACTGTTTCTGGTCTTTTCTCACCCCTTTTTGGGCCGTTTAATAGGACTCCTGCTTTTTCTCGAAGACAATCCCGTAGTCAAATTCCAGATTCTGCCAAACGAGGTGTATTTGACTCTCTTGCTCATAAATGGATGATGAGTGGTCCATTGTATAGTGTATCTGATATTCTGAATACCTTTCTCCAGTGGAATGCGCCTACGCAGAGATATGTTTTTAATGTCATGTGTGACGCTCTTGTCAAAGGATGAGAGGATATGGAGTTGGATTTAACTCCTCAGGGTCTATTAGATATACAGGATAGGTTTGATAAAGGACTTATTGTGGGTTCTGAAGTTGAGGACGCCGTAAAGACACTTGTTACTTTCAGATCATTATATTCTTCCCAGACTATTCCTGAACCTGATCCTGCAGTTAGACAGAGAACGAAAAATTATCCTATGAGGGAAGTTCCTCCAGTCTCGAGAGACACAGTTCCGCAAGCGGGCGCTGTTCAGGGTGTCCCTGCTCATTTCCAGCATATATGGGTACATGTTCCCTGGAAAAGATCTGAAGTTTTGGCACTTAAACAGTCTCTACCGGACCCTCGTAAAAATCCTGCTGGATATTATAAGGAGCTGTCCCAGACTGTTGATGCGTGTATTATGAATCTGGCCGACATTGATATGCTGATGGGGAATGTAGTTCCACAAGCATTGTGGGCTCGGATCCGTAGAGAGGACCACGACCAAGCTTTAGGTGGTAATTGGGCCGCTATAGCCGCTGCGGATGCAGCACAAGTGGGTGGTGTTAAGCCTGATGATTTGATTACACAATTGCCTGGTAGAATCATCGCTTTGATGAAGACGATGATACCTGCCTTACGCGTTAACTGGGATAAGTTAGCTGCGTGTAAGCAGAAGAAAGATGAGAGTGTCTCCGATTTCTTTGCTCGTTTTGAGGAGACGTTTATTGATCACAGTGGTCAGGATATGTCTACTGAAGGTGGACAGCGATTATTTATGGATACATTTGTATTTAATTTACTTCCTGAATTGTCGCATAAGTTGAAAGACTCCGAAAGTTCCTGGGCTGTTTCTTCGTCTGCACAGATATTGGCCACTGCTCAGTATTATGAGAATAGGGATAAAGAAGAGAAAGATAAGATGGAGAAGAAGACTAAGGAATTAAAAACGAAGGTTATTCTTCAACAGGCTTATCCCCCTCGTTCGGGCCAACGTCAGTTTCAACAGCCTCCCCAGCCTCAGAGGTTGTTACAGAAACCTGAGCCTTTTGTTCCATGACCTTTGCTTGGTCCTAATCAATGTGCCTATTGTAAAGAGGAAGGCCATTTTAAGAATAGCTGTCCGGTTTTATTGCAGCGTAATGGTGGATTTCCAGGGCCGCGAGGCCGTGGTGGTTTACAATCAGCATCTAGAGGTAGAGGGCGAGGTGCGTTGCCACAGGGATAGCGTTCCTTTCCCCCTCAGAACTCTTTGAATTATTTTGATCAGCAGAATACTCCATCTGCGCAATATTACAATGACGATTATTGTGTTGCGAGTGAGGTTCAGGATTTTCATTCTAGTTAGGACAGCCATGGACAAAGTAAGGGAGTCGTATCAGTTCCAGTGGATCAAAATGGGCCTTATGTTAAAGTTGTTGCATTGGGTGTTGCAGAACCATTTCTTTTGGATACTGGTGCGATGAGAAGTTCTATCATTCATTCCAAACTCCCTGGGGCACCTTTGTCTGGCTTAACGAACGTTTCTGTAGGATCTTCTGGTGCCCCAGTTGCTAACCCGGTTTCTTGTCCTTTGCCTCTTTCGATTGGACCTTACGATTTGGAAGCTCCGCTTATTCTAACAACTGCTTGTGGAGAAAACTTGTTGGGTTGGGATTTGTTGAAATGTCTTCATGCAACGTTGTATTGTTCCCCCTCTGGTGTGCATCTTACCTTGGGTGAGAAATTGTTTTCTCCTTAAGCCTGATGTTAAGTTGCCACGCATTCCTCAGTATAAGATTTCTAATGATGGTGAACAAGCTTTATTGGCTATTATCTATGATCTGGTTCAGAAGGGTGTGGTCGAAGAGACGAGAGGTAATGTTTGCAACAGTCCTGGTCTATCTGTTCTTAAATGCACCGATCCTTCTCAGCCTCCTGTATATCGCTTTGTGATCGATCTTTGGGAGGTCAACAAGATTGTTGTTCCCCAATTTCCTGTTGTCCCAGATATCACTGCCTTGCTTACTATGATACCCGCTTCAGCTGCATGGTTCTCGGTTATAGACCTCAAGAATGCTTTCTTCAGCATTGCTATTGCTGTGGAAAGTAGGGATATTTTTGGCTTCTCTCCAGGAGGTCGAAGTTTCCGGTTCAAACGTGCACCTCAAGGCTATTGTGAAAGTCCCTCCATTTACAGTCAGGCTTTGAAATCTCAGCTTGACGCTTTTAATTTTGCCCCCAGGTGCCACTTTGATTCAGTACGTCGACGATTTGTTGGTTGTTGCCGATTCGGAGGATGTCTGTAAGGATGTGACTGTTTCTTTGTTACGTCATTTGTCTGACTTGAATCACAAGGTGTCCCCCTCTAAGTTACAATATTGTCGCCAAGAGGTTACCTATTTAGGTCATCTCTTGTCGAAGGAGGGAAGACGGTTGACCCCAGAACAAATTCAAGCAATTGCACAAGTGTCTGTACCATCCACACAAAGAGAGGTGCGTGCCTTTTTGGGCATAACCTCTTATTGTAGACAGTGGGTTCCGAATATTTCCTTGCTGGCCAAACCTCTGTTGGCACTCACGTTGAAAGATACACCACAACCTCTTCCTTGGACTGATGAATGTCAGAAAAGTTTTTCTGACTTACGTACTGCCTTGTGTTCTGCCCCTGTGTTAGACCCTCCAGATTACAGTAAGCCTTTCACACTCTATGTTCATGAAAGAGAAGGTTGCGCGTTGTCAGTTTTAACGCAGAAATTTGGAGATAAACAACGGCCATGTGCTTATTTTTCGGCTACGTTGGATCCAGTAGCCAAGGCATTGCCTAGTTGTCTTAGAGCTACAGCAGCAGCAGCGATCTCCATCCGCCAATCTGCTGGATTGGTATTAGATAACACCCTTGTTGTTATGGTACCACATGCAGTAGATACTCTTTTGAATAGGACAAAAACACAACATCTCACGAGTGCTCGCTTGTCTGGATATGAGCTGACACTTTTAGCTAGCCATATACATATCAAGAGGTCTAATACTTTGAATCCAGCAACATTGTTGCCCATCCCGGACGAGAAAGGCTTTCAAGAACAGCATGATTGTTTTCTCCGAACAGAGGACAAAACGTAAGGCAGAATAGATTTGAAAGACACACCACTTGTGGACCCGGATGGGATCCTCTGGGTGGATGGGTCTTGTTTCAAGCTTCCAAATGGCGAGACAACTGCAGCTTATGCTGTCACCACCTTGTATACGGTAGTGTAGACAGCACGCATTGCACAGAATTCAGCCCAAGCAGCTGAACTAATTGCCCTAATGAGAGAGTGTGTGTTGGCTAAGGGAAAGAGAGTGAATGTTTATACTGATAGCCAATACGCCTTTGGTGTGGCTCATAGCTTCGGTCGCTTGTGGAAGTAAAGAGGATTCTTTACTTCCCATGGGACTAAAATACAGCATGGTCAGTTGGTGACTGACCTTCTCGAATCACTTGCGTTGCCTACCCAGATAGCAATAATCAAGTGTAGTGCCCATAAGAAGATTACTGATGATGTGGGTCGCAGGAATGCTTTTGCAGATGAGGTAGCGAAAGAAACAGCGAGAGATGCTACGAGTCGCATGTGTGGTGCGGATGGGTCAGAGAGGGAGGAATGTGTGAGGACACAATAGAAAGTGTGAGAATGATTCAAGAAGAGGCTACTGAGAAGGAACTGAGTAAGTAGAGAGAAAGTACGGGAATGTTGGACGCAACTGGGTGTTGGACGGAATTGTCAGAACATCAGCGTTGGCTGTTACCAGACGCCTATGTACTACCTGTAGTTACTATAGCGCATGGTCCAGCCCACATCAGTGCAAAAGGCATATGTAAACTTTTGGCTCCAGTATGGCAGAATGAAGGAATTCCTAAATGTGCGGAAAATGTGGTGAAGCATTGCATTGTTTGTTTAATGCATAATCCAGGAAAGGGAACCACAACTCCAGCAGGTCATTTTGTTCCTCCTACGTATCCTTTTGAGGTATTGCAAATCGATTACATTCATATGGATCGTTGTAATAACCTCAAGTGTATTCTGGTGGTGGTGTGTGCCTTTTCCAGATGGATAGAGGCCTACCCCCTAAAGGACAATACTGCTTTGTCTACTGCCAAAGTCCTTTTGAAGGAGTTTTTCCCTAGGTTTGGTTTGCCGCGCATTGTCTGGTCTGACAATGGAATTGAATTCGTAGGCCAAATCATGCAGAAAGTATGTACAGGTCTTGGTATTAGGCAGGTATTCCATGCGGCAAACCACCCTCAGTCAGCAGGTTTGGTGGAGTGCTATAATGGCACTCTCAAGCTTAAATTGGCAAAGATTCAAGCCAGCACGGGTCTTGCTTGGCCTGATGCCTTGCCTTTGGCACTTCTGTCCACGAGAACTACTGTGCATTCTCGTTTAGGCCTTAGTCCTTATGCGGTCGTCTTTGGACGCCCAGCCAATGTCTGGGGAGTCCCTCGACCTAAAAAGTATTCTGATATCCCATACCCAATGCTGATTGACTACTTGCATGACCTCACCACTAAATTACGTGTTCTTCATCAACAGGTTCAAAACGCTCTGCCGGAGGCCTCTGCAGATCCAGGTCACTCTATCCAACCCAGTGACTGGGTCTGCGTGAAGAATTTTCAGCGGAAAAAGAGTCTGGGACCTCGTTGGGGTCCTCCTAGGCAAGTCTTGTTGACGACACGTACAGCAGTAAAAGTCGTTGGGAAAAAGAACTGGGTCCATGGCGTACAATGCAAGAGGGTACCTTTGCCTTTGCCTTTTGATCAATGAGTTCGTAAGGGCATGAGTGATAGTGAAGGTGAAAGGGTCCCTCGATTTGTACCTTTTAGTAGTGCACGCCTGGATCAAACTAAGTCTGAGAAAGAAGACGACGACGTGTTGCAAGAAGCTGTACCAGCACATTTGCGTTTGAACACAGCGAATCCAGAAATTTTGTTTAAGGAGCAAACGATCCCTAATAAGACTCGGTATAATTTACGACCAAGACTAACTAAAGACAATTGAATTTTCCTTTTTCTATTTTTCTGATTATACTTTTTGAGAGACATTATTTTGTTCCCACTATCCATCAAGTTGCAGGGTCATGATAGGAGTCTTAAGCTGTGACCTGAGTAGTGACATAGGTCTGCAGGACTTGCAGTGTCAAAGAACTGCTAATAACCACAGCTAAGTGATCAAGGAAGATTGCCGTGAGCAACGCTTTAGAGAATGGATATTAAAGTGGAAAGTAATGTTAATAATGTACAAATGAAAAAGAAATGTAAAGAATAATGGTTAGTCCATGTGGCATAACCCTATGTATTTTAATATGTTTATGTACTTCATTGGCCTGTGTAAGTTGGGTTGTTTACATTATGCAGCAAGCACCTGTTCCAACCTCTGTCCCTTTGTCTTTTCCTACTACTGCCTCCCCACATCGGTTTCATATACTCCCAGAACATGAACAGATTAGGAGAACAGAATATTTCAATAATTCATTTATTCAGTTATTGCATCAGCACCAACTAGTAATGAATACCACTGATTGTTGGGTCTGTGGGCTCATGCCCCATAACACAGAGAGAGGGATGCCATATTTAGTCCTTCCATTTTCCTATGAAGGCTCTGCTTGGGCCTATTTGGCTATGTTCTCCAATGTTTATCAGAACCAACTATGGTATCCTCCTGGTAGTCCATATGGTGGTGGAGCAGATTTTAGTCACAGTTCTCTGATAAAGGGAATAGTGGCTATGGCTAGAATTGCTGAGATTAGTAAGATTCCCGTGGACGAGAAAGGAGCTTATGATGGCTGGAATATAACCCGTTATGTTACTAGCCTTACAGAAAAGGCTAGGCGAAGGAGATCCCCATCAATTTGGACTGTGCCTCATCGAGGTAACGTCTGTCTACAAATTAATGGTCAGAATGTTAAGAATCAACAGGAAAAGAGTGTTTGTTCCCATACTTATGTCTATACACCTCAGATTTCTTCACCGTTTGTGCCATCACAAGGCACCTATTTTATCTGCCATGATAGAGCCTATACATGGCTTCCTACCTATTTTCAGGAACTTGCTATGTGGCTTTTCTTCTTCCTCCAACATATACTGTTCCTTCAGGTCCTCATAGGAAATAATATGGCAGAGGAGTTATTGATTCGAAAGACATGGCAGGACAAGAAGGAGGTGACTTCATTAAAGGGTTGCTTCCTTTCTGTGGCCCAATGGCCAATAGCAGAGACATCAGACAATTAGTTTGTGCTGTTGAAGCTACCATAAATGTAACTTCTGGAGCCTTGAGTAATTTGACAGCCGAACTTCAGGCGGATCGCCTTATGACTTTACAGAACCGGATGGTTTTAGACATTGTTCTTGCAGATCGGGGAGGAGTCTGTAAATTGATCAGGTCTAGTTGCTGTATTTACATTCCTGATAATGCCCCTACGGTCTACCAAGCTATCTCCAAGTTACATATCATCTCCGAGTCTATACATCAGGACATGGGAGATTGGTCTGTGATGGGATGGTTTTGGGGACTACTGTCTACATGGGGATAGAAGATACTAACTTTCCTTGGAATGGTCTTGGCCATCATTTTCTCTTGTTGGCTCTGTGTACAGTGTGGACCTGCCATCTGTGGTCTTTGTGCCACCATGTGTGCCCCAAAGCCTGTGTCACAGAAAACCGAGAAAATTAGAATGATGTTACAGCTACAGCTCGATGACCTCATGGCCATTGACATCGACTCAGACTGACTTGAGTCCCTGGTGTTTTGCCTGAGTAATGGCAAAAGGAGGGTCTGTAGTTCTTCGATTTCTGATTTCGTCCTGTATTCAGCTGCCATTTTGTGTCTCGCCGCCATTTTGTGTTGCCCCCACTCAGGCAGCACGGCGGACAGTGTGTTTTTGCTTTCCCAGCTGCTGCATGCCCTTTTAAGTTAAAGAGGAACTCCATTGCCCTTGTTTATGTCAGGGTCTGGCTGAGTTTGTTAATCCATGTCTGGGTTGACTGATCCCCGTCTCTACTAATTATTTACCCTCTCCTATTCTCTCCTTACATTATCTTATCCAACTGGCCTTCACTATTCTCTCCTTGTATTCTCTTGTTACACAACTATCCTTTGAGGCACACAAATACGTCCTGCCATCTGCACATTGGATTGTTGGTACTACCACTGATTAATTTGTTGGGAGGGGTAGCACACAGGGTCTGAGAGAGGGGCATATTTGAGACACCTGATAGCTTGTTTTCCAACTTTTCTCATTGGTCCGTTTTTTATGTGTAAGGAGTAAACTTCGTAAATGTGTTTCCTATAAAAGATTGTGCGCCACGGATTGAAGTGGCAGTCTCCTCAGAACCCACCTTGTGTGTAACTTCTGGGATAACTGTGCTTAGCTGCAGCTAATAAACCTGGTTTCCATGCTCAACGGAATGTCTCGTGTCTCTGTTCGACAAGGCAGGTGAACTCGGGGATTTAAGGCGTGCCCTCCGCCATCAGGCCCATAAGGCCCGGCTCTCCATACTCTCTCAAATGCTGCCGAGAGGTCAAGGAGAATGAGGCAGCATTGGTCAGAGTCTAGTGATCTGTGGATATCGTCAATGATATTGAGGATCGCGGTTTCTGTTCTACAGCCTTTTCTGAAGCCAGACTGGTGGGGGACCAGGAGGTTGATGTTGCCCAGGTGTTGGGTTAGTTGTTGGAGTACGCATCTTTCTAGGGTTTTGGACAGAAGGGGGAGGTTCGACACAGGTCTAAAGTTATTCAGCTCCGTAATGTCGAGGCTGGGTTTTTTCCAGCAAGGGTGTGACATCCCACAGAAATTCAACTCCTGATCGAACTGCATAAGTTGGACGTCCTGTTCATGACCGAGACGTGGACGGACGCAGGTCTAGATCTTGAGTTGGGGTTAGCATGCCTTGCAGGGTATGAAGCATTTCATAAAGATAGACCCAATGGCAGGAGAGGGGGACCGGGATCATATTTAAAGATTTCCGGGACTTCGCTCCACTGGAGGTTGCACATGTGGAAATTTTTGGTTTATTGCTGAAGGTTAGGACTGGGTATATCCTGACGGGCATGGTCTGTTATAGACCCCCGGATGCAGTGAACGCTCAACAGCAGCAACAGTTAGTGGAGGTGATTAGCAACCTGACGCTTACCCATCGTAGGCTACTGCTACTGGGTGCCTTACCAATCACGGACGTAGCTGCCCTGCTTTATCGGCAGTGGGGTGCCCTTGCAGCCAGAGCCTGCCGCTAAATATCCAAATGACTGTGCTCCCACTAGAAGGTACCACACGCAGGCGTAGAGCCGTCCTTTTATTGAGCAAGACTGCAGAGTGCGAAACAATTGAAATACGGCATACAGTTCACCAAGTTATCACAAACGATGTGTCACTTTCCCCAAGGTAAGACACAGGAGCCGGGGAGGTGATGTGATACACTTCTTTATTCTAGCTTGCTCACCTCCTTACTGCCCGTTACTCTCCCCACTTCCTTTCCTCCCCATGCCCCTTCCTGTACTGCCTGTCCTGTCGCAGACAGGGGTCATGCAGTCACGTTATGACATCTCCCCCTTTTGTACAAAGTCTTACTGTCTCTTAGATTACTTCAATGAGACGCTCTGGCCGTCTGGTTTGACGTCTGGGTCGATCAGCTCGTTATGGTGTCCTGATTCGGTGATGTGTAGGACGGTCTTGTCTTGTCGGACTGGAATGACTGTGGTCACTGCTCCTGCTTCTACTTTCTGAGTCGGTGGAGGACTCCCAGTGTTAACTTTCGTGTCGTCCTTGAGGGCTGCACTTCTTGAAGTGTGAGATATTTCGGGTGATACGCTTGTGATCGCCTTCTGCTGTAATCATAGTTCCTTTCCGGCGACTGACCTTTAAGGGATGTGTGAGGTAGTGGCTGTCTGCTTTTGTCTTTCGATCGAGCCGGACCATCACCCAGTCTCCTTCTTGGATATCCACGGATCTCACATGTCTGCGTTGATCAGCGTATGTCTTCATCTTCAGTTTCTTTCCATAGTCTATGTTAACCAGTGTTTCATGATCAATGTTTGGAGCTTGAGATTTGAGTGTGTTGTCCAGAGTGGGTAGTTGGGTACGAGGGACCCTTCCTAACATTAGGGTGGCTGGACATTGATTTGTAGTATTGTGGGGCGTGATGCGATATGCCCTCAGCACTTCATTCAGTGCTTGTTGGATGTCCCGGTGAGCCAGTTACGCTTGTTGCACCGCTTTCTTCAGAGTCCCCATGAAACGTTCCACCATAACATTGGCTTGAGGCCATAGTGGTGTGATCTTTTGATGTTTAAAGTCAAGGTGTTTTGCAAAGTCTGCAAACTCATGGCCATTAAATGGGGGTCCGTTGTCTGACTTAACTCGTAGCGGGATGCCCCATGCTGCGAAGGTTTCGTTGAGTATTGGAATCACTGCGGTTGCCTTTGTGGATGATATTAGGTGTGCAAATGGAAAACGGGAGTACTCGTCCATAATGACGTTGATGTATTGGCTTGATTTCAGGGGCCCGAAGAAATCAATGGTGACTTGTTGCCAAACTCCTTAAGGTAGTTCCGACATCTGTAAGGGAGCCGGTGGTTCATCACGGCTTACCAGCTGACATGAGATGCAGTCTTTGAGTGTGGTTTCGACCATCTGGTCTAGTGCCGGAAACCAGACGCGCTCTCGTAGAGCTTTCTTGGTGGCACTTATCCCTCGGTGTCCCTCATGAGCGAGGTTAATCACTCCCTGTCTCAGTCTTTGAGGAATGACAATCCTCCCCCCTCTCAGAATTAGGCCTTCTTCGCTGATGGATAGTTCCTCATGAATGTGTTTGAATGCCGTGATCTCCTGAGATTTCTGACTTGGGTCTTCTTTGACATGTCGCCATGAGTTGTTGCGAATGCGTTCTGTGACATCTTGGAAGATTGGATCTTGGATGAATGCTTCTTGGATTGCTTCAAGAGGTACTGTGGGAGGGCACGCTGTGTCAATGACAAAATGTATATATTCTTCAGCTACGGAGCGCACTTCCTTGGTAGTAGTCTTAGGGTGTCGGGACATATAGTCTGCCGGATTTTCCGACTTCCCTCGTTTGTGGACAATGGTGTAGATGTAGTCCTGGAGATGCAGGCCCCAGCGCTCAATGCACATAGGCATCTTGGGCTTAGGGTTGCCAAAAATAGTGAGAAGTGCTTGGTGGTCAGTGATAATAGTGAAGTGTTTGCCATAAACAAACAGATGGAAATGTTCGCAGGCCCAAACCACTGCCAGGCTCTCCTTCTCAGGTTGAGAGTAACATTTCTCAGTATCAGTGAGGCTGCGACTGGCGTAAGCGATGATGTGACGCTGGTCTGAGTCGTCTTGATATTGTGCTAAGATGGCGCCAAGGCCCACCGGGCTGGCGTCGACAGTAATTTCAGTTCGCTTCTTGGCATCAAAGTAGGCCAATTTGATGGCAGAGCTGACAGCATGCTTGATATTATGGAAAGAGCGGTCGCATGCATCTGTCCACGTGAAGGACTGACCTTGATGAGTGAGTTCCCTTAGGGGGTGGCTGATGGTGGCGAAGTCCTGAATGTATCGAGCACAATAGCTCGCCATGCCGAGGAAGGAACGGAGGTCACTTACATCTTGCGGCGTTGGTGTGTCTGCAAGAGCTGAGACTTTATCAGGGTCAGGAGTCATGCCATCCTTTGAAAAAATATGGCCATAGAATTTCAAGGTCGATTTGTGAAACTCACATTTCGCTGCGTTCAGAGTTAAGTTTGCATTCAGCAGAGCATGGCATACTCTGTCTAGGGCCGTATCATGTTCAGTTTGATCTTGTCCAAACACCAGCAGGTCGTCGCTATAGTTGAATACGTTTGGAATGCCTTGGATTACACACCTGATAGCCTCCTGAAAGATTTCGGCTGCTGATGATATGCCGAAATTTAAACGCTTATAGTGGAAGAGTCCTTGATGGATTGTGAATGTGGTGATGAAGCGTGACTTGTCATGAAGTTCAAGCTGATGATAACCCTTATTGAGGTCACGTTTTGAGAATACTGTGGCTCCGTTGAGACGAGCAATCATATCACTAATGTGTGGCCCGGGGTGACTTTCTCTTTCGATTGCTACATTGGGTGCACGCATGTCTACGCACAGGCGCACTTTGTTGTCCTGTCCTTTTTTTTGGTACGACCACCACAGGCGACACCCACAGAGTTGGGCCTGACGTGCGCTCAATGATGTCGGTTTTGAGCAGCTCTTGAAGTTCATCGTTCACGGCCTGTTGCAGATGAAACGGTACCTTCCTGTGGTGTTGTGCCACTGGTGACACGCGCTCATCAATATGCAGTTTGACCTTGAAGTGATTTAATTTTCCTAGTCCTTTGAAAAGGTTTGGGAACTTCACGACGATGTACGGGGCATCTTCAGTCATGTAAAGGAGTTCCACGAGCTTCAGTCTTTCGGCCGTCGGCAGGCTGAGCAGGCAGTCAGCCACATTTGGGCCCTCAACAACATGGATGTAGGCTGGGATTTGTCGGTCTTTGTATGCCAGAGTAGTGCTGAAATGGCCTAGGCATGGTAGTGGTTTCCTGGACATCCACGTAAATATTCGAACAGCTGCTGGTTCTGGCTTGGGACGTGGTTTCATGCTCTGGTATTCTAGTGCACAGATGTAATTTAATGAGGCCCCAGAGTCTAGGACGAATTTTGCCGGGTGTTCCCCTATCCGGATGTCCAGTTTCGGGTATTTCTTTAGACGGTCAGGGTCTGAGACCATGCAGATGTATTCGTCACTATCTTGTGACACCGGTGTGCGCAACGGTGACTCGCTGAATGTTGACTTTCGTGATCGATATGAAGTTATGGACCGGACACTTGACCGGGAAGAGCTGGAGGAGTGTCCTTCTCGGCTCTTTACGGCCCAGGCGTGATGTTGCGTGGACGATCGAGGTTTTATGATCTTCGTCCTGAGCGTCGGATTTGACAGACAGTCTCGAAATGGTTTTCTCTGTTACAGCGGTGACACCTTTGTCCGATGGCTGGGCATTGTCCTGAGTGAGAATATTCCTGGCCACATCTGTAACATGCTGGCGCCATTCTGCTGGGCTTGGTGTGTCGCGATTTACGCGATTCATAGCGTGCAGCCGGCCTCCAAGAGGATGTGGAATGTGTTGACTTGCTTGATTTGTGGCGATCTGTCTGATGTTTCTTTTCCTTGTGTACTTGCATTCGGAAGGCTTGCTCCTTCCGATCAGTCTTGTTGACCTCCATCTTCTTTGCGTGGTCTTCTGCCTGGTCGTTTATGCGCGTCATTTCCTCAATTTCTTCAAGAGTGTAGTATTTCTTCAGCAGCCGCTGGCGTAGTGACTCAGAGTGACATCCTTCAATTAATCGGAGCCGCAATGCATCCTCGGTGTTGAAGTAGTTGAAATTGCAGTGGCGGGCTAGCCGTCTGATGCGCACGATGAAGTCGTACATGCGTTCATCTTTTTCCTGAGTGGCTAGGTTGAAGGTGTAGCGCTCGTAGTCTAGGTTATACTTGTGTAGAAATCTTCGATCAAGGGCTTCCTTGACATCATCGTATGGGGCAGTGGCCGCATTGGGCAGTTCTTTAATGATCTGCGCAATATCTTTTCCCACCAGATTCTGTAAAGCTATTAGCTTCTGTTTGGGGTCTTGTACTTGGGATCCCGTCATGTAGTCCTCAAAATCTTCAGACCAACTCTTCCATTTAGGCCCCATGCTGCTGCCGGACGTTAATTCCAGGGGTTCTGGTGGTCTCAAGTATGGCACTTCCATGACCGCTGGGGGTGTTGGCGCTACCAGTGGTGGGTTGCCTGGGGCTGCCTGTACTGCCGGTGCTCCCCCTGTCCCACTGGTTGAGCTAGTGACTGACATTCTTGTTTATTTTTGCTTTTACAGTGTCCTTGAGTGAAATCTGTAACTGTGTTTAAAAGGGTGCCTGGCTTCAAAATGGCCGACACAAAATTTCAAGTGAGAGTCTATGGGAGGTGCCTGACCCTAAAATGGCTGCCGCTCGGGACACGTGGCTTCAGTTAAATTTACACTTGCAATCTCCAGAGCTCTTTGCCAGGCGTCTGACGATATTTAATATCTCTGCCGAGTCAATACAGGCCAATCTCTTGTTTTCCAGGACTCACCCTCTCATTGCTGATCATTGCAGGCGATCGTTTGGGTGCTCCTCACTTCTCGCGCTGTTTTCGCGCCGATTTTCACTTTCGGCCGCGTTTCTGGCCGCTTGTGGTGTCGCACGCCGGGTGTGTTTCCTCTTCAGGCAGGCAGCTTGTGGGCAGCTTACGAGGTCCGCCCGATACCGTTTTTTGGCAGCAATCGGGGCAACGCGTGAGCGCTTCGTTTCTCTTGCTCCACGCGCGCCGCCCGACACAGGCTGCAGGCTCTCCTGTTCTCGGCCGCTCACGGGCGGCAGGGGGTTTTCAGCAATTTGGGAATCGAGTGATATCCCATCCTCGTCGCCAATGTCACTTTCCCCAAGGTAAGACACAGGAGCTGGGGAGGTGGTGTGATACACTTCTTTATTCTAGCTTGCTCACCTCCTTACTGCCCGCTACTCTCCCCACTTCCTTTCCTCCCCACGCCCCTTCCTCTACTGCCTGTCCTGTCACAGACAGGGGTCAGGCAGTCACTTTATGACACCATGTTACAGGCACTCCAGCCCTTGGTTACTGGCTTTTGGCAAAAACAAGAGGCTTACTCGCGGCGAGTATTTACAAGTCCTGCCCTTGTAGGCCAGTGCATTCTGGCACTTAGGGTTTGTTTACTTTAAATATGCCTCAGTTGTTTTGATTTTTTCTTTACTTTATAGATCTTTAAAACCACAGTGGGCTTGCAGCAAAAAACAATGTTCCACAATCTGCTATTTTCAAGTCCTGCCACCAGGGACTACGCCGCTCCGTCTGCGCCTTACCAATGACGGGCGTTGCGGCCCTATTGCGTCGGCAGTGGGGTGCCCTCGGTGCCAGAGCCGGCCGCTCTATATCCAAATGACTGTGCTCCCACTAGAAGGTACCACACCCAGGCGTAGAGCTGTCCTTTTATTGAGCAAGACTGCATGGTGCAAAACAATTGAAATGCGGCATACAGTTTACCAAGTTATCGCGACACGCGTTCCTGGCACTCCAGCCCTTGGTCACTGGCTTTTGGCAAAAACAGGAGGCACACAGTAACGCTGCACTTGCGGCAAATATTTATAAGTCCCGCCCTTATGGGCCAGTGCATTCTGTTACTTAGGGTTCATTTACTTTAAATATGCCTTGGTTTTTCTTTTTCTTTACTTTATAGAATAAAACAATGATCCACAGCCTGCTATTTTCAAGTCCTGCCACCACGGACTGCGCCGCTCCATCTGCCCCTTACTAATCACAAGCAAAGCGGACCTGCTCCATTGGCAGTGGGGTGACCTCGCGGCCAAAGCTGGCTTCTATATATTCAAATGACTGTGCTCCCACTAGAAGTTACCACACACAAGTGTAGAGTCGTCCTTTTATTAAGCAAGACTGCAGCGTGCGAAACAATTGAAATGCGGGATATAGTTCACCAAGTTATCACCACATGTATTTCAGGTACTCCAGCCCTTGGTCACTGGCTTTTGGCAAAAACAGGAGGCACACAGTAACGCCGCAGTCACGGTGAGTATTTATAAGTCCCGCTCTTGTGGGCCAGTGCATTCTAGTACTTAGTGGTACTAGTGGGAGCACAGTCATTTGGATATATAGTGGGCGGCTCTGTCTGCGATGGCACCCCACTGCAAACAGAGCAGATCTGCTAAGCCCGACATTGGTATGGTGCAGATGGCGTGTCGTGGACTTGAAAATAGCAGGTTGTGGGACATTGTTTTTTGCTGCAAGCCCTCTGTGGTTTTAAAGATCTATAAAGTTAAAAAAAAGAAAAACTGAGGCATATTTAAAGTAAACAAACCCTAAGTACCAGAATGTACTGGCCCACAAGGGCGGGACTTATAAATACTCGCCGCAGTGTAGCGTTACTGTGTCCAGACACACCTGCCGCCACCTCAAAAAGGACTGGAGGAACATCATATCCACAGAAGCCCACAACAACCTCAGAGCCGCCACGAAAGTCCACCACCAACTCATCAGAAAAACAAGGAAAAAAGCAATCGAAGACAGAATCTCCACCCACGCACACAACAGCAAAGAACTCTTCAACATCATCAAGGAGTTCCCCCAATCTTCCAGCGAGTCCACCGACATCCCACCCTCACAAGACCTCTGTGACAAACTGAGCTCCTTTTTCCACCACAAAATCAAGAGCTCTTATGACATCTTCGATGAGGACAACCAACACACTGAATCCTCACCAACCACCCCCGACACCATGAAGCCAATGATCGACAACTGGACAGCCCTCACCACCGAAGACACACTGAAGATGATGAACTCAATCCCCTCCGGGCCCCCACAGACGCCTGACCCCACAACATTTTTAACAGAGCCGCCGACACCATCGCACCCATGCTCTGCCACACTGTCAACCGCTCCCTGGCAACCGCATCATTCCCTGACAACTGGAAACACGCATAGATCAACCCCCTCCTCAAGAAACCCTCGGCGGACCTCACCGATCACAAAAACTACAAACCCAACTCCCTGCTCCCCTTCCCAGTAAAAGTAATTGATAAAGCCATCAGCAGCCAACTCGCCACATTTATCGAAGTGCACAACATCCTCGACTCCTCCAAATCTGGCTTCAGAAAAAAACACAGCACGGAAACCGCCCTCCTCGCTGCAACAGATGACATCCGCACCCTACTGGACAAAGGAGAAACAGCAGCCCTCATCCTCCTCGACCTCTCAGCGGCATTCAACACAGTCTCTCACCGCACCCTAGTACACAGTCTCCACGATGCAGGGATTCAAGACAAGGCCCTCGACTAGATCTGCTCCTTCCTCTCTGGCAGAACGAAGCGGGTCAGACTTCCCAATTTCCTCTCAGACTCTATACCAGCCACCTGCGTAGGGCTGAGGGGTCATCCCTCAGCCCTACGCTCTTCAACGTCTACATGGCTCCGTTCGCCCCCATCGTCAGAACCTACAGACTCATCATTGTGTCATATGCAGACGACACCCAACTCATCCTCTTCCTATCCAATGAACCCAACACCGCCAGACACAATTTTCGAGAAGGCATGGAAGTCATCGCCAAATGGATGAAAAACAGCTGCCTTCAACTAAACACCAACAAAACAGAAGTACTCATCATGGGCCAACACCCCAACGCCTGCAACAAAACCTGGTGGCCCCTGCCCTCGGAAGTCCACCCACCACCAGGGACCACGCACGCAACCTGGGAATCATCCTGGATTCTGAACTCAAAATGGATCGCTAGATCAACGCTGCCTCATCCTCCTGCTTCCACACCCTTCGCCACCTATGCAAGACCTTCAAATGGATGCCCCCTCGAACACAGAAAAGAGCGTCACTCACGCCCTGGTCACCAGCAGACTTGGCTACAACAACGCACTCTATGCAATAAACAAAACTTCACACGCAAGCTACAGAACATCCAGAACGCCACCGCAAGACTGGTCCTCGACCTGCCAAGACACTGCCACATCTCCCTGCATCTGCACACACTCCACTGGCTGCCCATTGAAGCTAGAGTCATCTTCAAGATGCTCACCCACACTCACAAGGCCCTCCACGACACCAGACCAACATACCTGAACAGCTGACTCAAATTCCACGAACCCCAAAGGACCCTACGATCAGCCCAGCTCTCCTACGCTGTGGTCCCCCGCACCAGAAAGAACCAATCAGGCAGCCGCTCCATCTCCTTCCTCACTTCCAGAGCCTGAAACGCCCTCCCTCTCCACCTCAGACAGACAATATCTCTCCCCATCTTCACAAGAAACCTCAAAACCTGGCTCTTCGACAGACTGCCTCCTTGATGGACTGTAACCTGAGAAACCTCCCTCCCCCAGGGCCTTGAGACCCTCACAGGTGAGTAATAGAGCTTAACAAACATGTGATTTATTGATTGATTGATTGATTGATTGATTGATTGCCTCCTGTTTTTGCCAAAAGCCAGTGACCAAGGGCTGGGGTGCCCGGAACGCGTGTAGAGATAACTTAGTGAACTGTATGCCGCATTTCAATTGTTTTGCACTCTGCAGTCTTGCTCAATAAAAGCATGACTCTATGCCTGTGTGTGGTACCTTCTAATGGAAGCACAGTCATTTGGATATAGATATATATATAAACAAAGAGACTCTGGAACTCTGCTTGAATGCACAGGCACTTTATTAGCATAAAGGGGCAGCAGCATCTGATGCGTTTTGGCTCCATTGAGCCTTATTCATAGGTGGACAAACCATTTCAATTTACCCGAGCTGTTTGTCAGAGTCCACCTGGTTTAGTGGTCCAGAGGTCCTTACATGTCCATGTTGAAATATGGAAATACGCTGTTGTAAGAATCTGCATTGATGGTGCATTTCATAATGGTGTTCCAGATTGCTGCCACAAAGTCCCAATGTTATTGAGGTGCCGGTGCACCAAGCCGATAAGAGGAACACCTCTCACCTCCCTTTCTCGCCACCACCTCATTTCATTTAACTCAGGATAATCCTATTCTTTGTCGCGGGTGGGGCCAGCGGGTCATGCTCACAGGGCTGCCACAGCAGAAACATTACATTTCTTCGACTAAGTGAGCCACCAACGCTGAAGGGCATTTCCAGCAAACACAGGTGAGGAAAGTCCTGTCTTTAAATACAAAGAGATGCTGGAACTCTGCTAGAATGCACAGAGACTTTATTAGCATACTGGGGCGGCAGCATCTGATGCATTTTGGCTCCATTGAGCCTTAATCATAGGTGGACAAACCATTTCAATTGACCCCAGCTGTTTGTCAGAGTTCACCTGCTTTAGTGGTCCAGAGGTGCTTCCATGCCCATAATGCACCATGTTGAAATATGGAAATACAAAATTGACTGCAGTGCGAGCTGTTCCCTTTTGTCCATATCTTGCAGCACTGCATCTGCTGATGTAAGCATCTGCATTGATGGGGCATTTCGTAATGGTGTTCCAGATTGCTGCCACAAAGTCCCAATGTAAATGAGGTGCCGGTGCACAAAGCCGGTAAGAGGAACACCTCTCACCTACCTTTCTAGCCACCACTGTATTTCATTTAGCTCAGGATAATCCTATTCTTTGTCGCGGTTGGGGCCAGCGGGTCATGCTCACACGGCTGCAACATCAGTAACAATCCAGTTCTCTGACTAGGTGAGCCACCGACCCTGCAGGGCGTTTCCAGCCAACACAGGCCCGGAGAGTCCTATTTTTAAATACAAACAAAGAGATGCTGGAACTCTGCTTGAATGCACAGGCACTTTATTAGCATAAAGGGGTGGCAGCATCTGACACGTTTCGGCTCCGTTGAGCCTTATTCACTATATTATGAGCTGTTCCGCACTGCAGTCCATTTCGTACTTCCATATTTCAACATGGTGCATTATGGGCCTGGAAGGACCTGGGGACCACTAAACCAGGTGGACTCTGATAAACAGCTGGGGTCAATTGAAATGGTTTGTCCACCTATGAATAAGGCTCAATGGAACTGAAACGCGTCAGGTGCTGCCGACCCTTTATGTTAAAAAAGTGCCTTTGCATTCAAGCAGAGTTCCAGAGTTCATCTCATCTGGGGTTCACTTTTCTCCTCCCTCAGTTCTTTCTTGGAAAATAGGATTACCTCTCATTTCTTTTTATTTGCTGCACGATGTGCTTCCTCAACCACTGTTCTATTGTAGACCATCTCAAGAAATCTCTGGCTCATCTCATTCTGACACTTGGCTAGTGCAGTTGATGTGCTGCAATTTCTGTTTGCTCGCAGTATTTCTCAATACGGAATACTGAGTTTGGTGTGGGCTGGATGAAAGCTAGAAGCATGTAGGGTTGTGTTCCCTGCTATCTCCTTCCTGTGAAGTTTCGTCTCTAGCTTACTTGCCTCAACACACACTTCTATGTAAAGAAATGTTATGCTACTTTTACTGATAGTATACGCAAACTTTAAATTTAAACCATTATTATTTAGACGATTGACATACTGCTCTGCGGAGATAGTAGTGCCCCTCCAGAGCATAAATAAATCATCTATGAATCTTACCCACATTGCTATGTGCTTTTCCCATGCTTGTGCGTGTTCTCTGCGGAGCACCTGTTCCTCCCACCAGCCTACACGTAAGAATGCATAACTGGAGACGAAACAGGTACCCATTGCAGTCCCCCGCTTTTGCTGATGTGGCTCACCCCCAAACAGAAAAAGGATATCTTCCAGGCACCTCTTTGCCATGGACATCAACATTTGGGTGTGCTTGAATAAGCCTACTTTTCTGTCGCTTAGAAAATGCTGCATGGTCATCAGTATGGGCAATGCTAGTGTGTAGGGTTGTTATGTCCAGTGCTATTAACACATGGTCTTGTTCCATGGGTGTGTCATAGTTCATTTTCAGAAAGTCACCACTGTCCCTTATGTAGGCGGGAATATTTGCTACATACGACTATAGAGAGAAGTCAATATAATATATTTAGATTTATTTTCCATCATGCTTCCGTTTGCTTGTATGATGGATTGTTTGAGGGGCAACTGGCATTCTTGTGCACCTTTGGTATCAGATGGAAGACCGGCTTCCTGGGAGTATCATTCTTAAGGTACATGCATTCATCATGCAAGAGTAAGCCCTCCTGCATTGCATTGATCTAATTCTTGGATGTATTAAGCTTGTTCTTTAATCATTTCTTCCTGTTTGCATTTGTTATAGCAGTCTCTCTGTCCAAGTTGAGAATATGCTTCCTGTAGATACATGCTAATAGTCCATGAAACAATGTTACCCCCTTTGTCGGACTTCCGTATTACCTCATGTTTGTTCTTCCTTAATTTCGCCACCAAATCATGATATTTCCATTCACTGGCTGTTCTCATTGTGCTTCCTTCATTGACTCCCCTGTGGATTCTTTTCAGACCATCAGTGATCAGTTCATGAAACGTGTCTATGTTATCTTTCGTGTTGGTGGGTGTCGCTCTTGATCGTGGCCTAAATGGTGTCGATGCCACTTCTCCAATTTCAATATTCTGTTGCTGGATGGTGTCCTGAATCATTAGTTTGGTATCAGGATTGTCATTCCCTATTTCTAGCTGCCTGAGAGTTCTTAGAACAGAGAGATCTGCAATGGTTGTACCTCTCATTGTTGTTCTCTATTTACCCAACTCCCTGGCTGTTGCAATCAATTGTTTAGTAAATGTATGTAACTTTTGAGACCTTGGATTTCGAGGTCAGAGGGTTGCACGAAGGTCTAACCGTAAAAAATCCAGTTTGTCCGACATTGTCATTTTTCTCGCCGGATTGGATCCACTTTGGCCTTGACGCCTGCTTAGGTCTTCATTACTGGTTCCCACTTCCGAGGTTAGCTCTGTCTTAGAATCTGTTGCTTTTGTCCCACTATTTTTCTCTACCATCCTGCTGCTGCTGCTGTTTTCTAAGATGCTCAAATTTCCTTGCAAACGTAAAGATTTGGCCATTTTCATAATCGATTCTATCTCTCATGAATTTGTTCACATTCCTTTGTTTGATGACATCCTCATGCTTTTTCAATCTCGTTTGCATTTCATTCTTAAATGTAATAATCACCTATTTCTCAGACCTAGTATTAAGAACAGATTCCAGGGCTTCAATTTCCTGTAATTTATTTAGCTATCCTTGTTGGCGTATTAAATTAGTATCTGCACCAATCTCGTCGATGCCTCCAAGTTACTGGTTGCCCACTCTTCCAGCATGTCCGGGTCTGGGTTTTCAAAACTCGGTGCAATGAGGATTCTAAGGACACAGGGAAATCTGTACACATCCAGGTACTTGGTCAGAGATTTTACTTCCCACCACTTTGTAATTTCCTTGCGGTTCAATTTTTCAAGTGTTTTTAACAACTGTTGTAAATCTGTTGGCTGCTATGTTAGGGGATTTGTAGAGCGCGTGGCTGTCCTGGCAAAGGGACGTCCCAGCGCTAAATGTCAGAGGAAAGGTGCATGTTCTACTGCTTACTGAAACAGCCAGGTCTTTACTGCCTTTCTGAAGGCCAAGAAATTGGAGATGTTCGTGATGGATCGATGCAATGAGTTCCAAAGAGTCGGTACTAGTACCTTACATGAGCGGCCTCCGGCTGGGAAAGATTCCCGTTTCTCTGTGCCTCTGTCCCTTCACCTTGCAAGCCTTGATCGCTGAACATATGTTCAGCCTCCTCTTCTCTCTCATGTGCTATAGTGGCTGACATCTCTCTTGTTGGTTAAAGTTCTGAGACTATCAATCAAAAATCCTCAGATGACAGTCTTGTTCCGCCCCCACTCCCGCACTGCTCTGCTCACCTGGGGCCTTTGCAGTTTGTCGGTCAACACTCTAGTCGACCGCCCATGTTACGATCCTCTAGCTACTCAAGTCCTGGATTCCCAGTACGGGGGGCCTACAGCTGCTCACTGGTTCACTCCAAACTGTCGTGTAGCTAGATGGCATGTCCTCAATTGACAGAAGCCGCTGGTCCACAGACGTGGGTAGTCCGCTTGCGGGTACAGCCTTGCCGGAA
Source organism: Lissotriton vulgaris (assembly GCF_964263255.1). Classification (NCBI taxonomy): domain Eukaryota; kingdom Metazoa; phylum Chordata; class Amphibia; order Caudata; family Salamandridae; genus Lissotriton; species Lissotriton vulgaris. The sequence continues at coordinate 130,953 of NW_028250947.1, read as the reverse complement.
ATATCAACTTCACGCTTGACAAAATCAAAAATTCAAATCTATATTCTCTGGCAAAAACAAAAATGCCCCAGGGACCTGACCCACCAGGGGATTGTATTCAAAATAAGCACAGGAGCCCTCAATTTGTTTTTTTTAAATGTTGCTGCAGATTCACTGCTCCATCATGTTTTTGCAGTACATTATTTTTTCAAGTACTTTTTGGCCCTGTCGGGGGCCCTCTGGGAACCATTGACTAGAGCCTTCAAATCACTATATATACAAATTGGGATTTTCATTAATATCTCTAACATTACTGAACACATTTACACCAATTCACAAAAAGGTCGCTTTCTGGGAAAAAAGATACCTTTCTGCCAGATTTGGTGTAATTCCTGCAGCGGTTTGAGCTGCAGTCCTGTCTTAAATCCCTATGGAAAGTTACATGGGGAAAACATGTTTTCAAACCCCTTTTTTCTCCGCCCCCACTTGATGAATCACCCCAAAACTTTCAACACTCTGAACTGACTGTCATACTTGTTTTGAAAATTTTGTGAAGATTCGTCAAACGAAGCCAAAGATATTAGCAAAACAAAAAATGCTTTTCCTATAGAAACGAGGTCCTAACTATAACTACCTGCTGGCGACCCCCAGCAGATATACATATAAATGTATTCACATTTCTGCTAGTTTTTATTGTATATTTTTAAGTCATAATTGTTTTGGAGTAAATGGTAAATATTTTGCTGATGTAATATATTTAATTTAATATAAATATCTGTATAGCATGTTTAGGGTTTATTTGAAGTAAATATTTTAGGTGAAAATTGCTTTTTTAATCTTTTTTATGATTGTTTATTATTTTGGCATTAATATCATAGTTGATATTGAGTGAATTGATATATTTTTTAATATTTTATGTTTATTTAAAGGTAACAATATTTTTGTTTCCGATGTATTTGTTTTCATTATATATATGTAAAAACTGATGTCTCCAACAGTAATATTTGTGTTTATTATAGTGAAGTATACAGAGTTGATATTTTATTTTTAAGTTTTTCTCAATATTTAATTTCCAATATTTTTGTGTTTTTATATGGTATGGATCTATATTATGTCAGTGATCATCCTCACACTCCTTTTGGTTTTCAACCATATGTCTAAGATAGGCTCACACACTGCTTCTTCAAGTCTGAAGCACACTCTCTAGGTCTCACAACACCAGTAGACAACACCAATACACTACAACGCAACCAACACACTTCTCTTATCTATGCATTCAGAACTAGTCACTTGATAGACTGGAAGGCACACTGGGGTCTCACCAAGAGGAAGGAATGCACAAGAGGAATGTTGCAATACAAAACTGTGCATTACAAAAAGGAAGTTAGCAGGAGAAAGTAATTACATGTTTCGATGGTGCACTGGTGATGGTGTGAGCATTGTCCATTTCTAGAATTCAATTTTGCATGATATATGCAACATTCATGCCTTTTGTGAGAATTTTCACTCGTTCTTGTATGTGTCAGTAACTTTGAGTCCTGGAAATTACACAATGTTTTGTCTGTATGTGTTGTAATCTGCATGGTTATGCTAGGTGTCGGCTGTGTAAATAGTCTGAATGGTAAGTAGTCACATATGCCTGGTAAGTATGTAGTTAGCACCTTGTGTAGTTATGTGCAACCTGTGCAAATGAAGTTTGAATGATCAGGTGTACTGTTGAAGGCAGGCAAACAGCACATGGGGTGATCATTTTATGGAATGGGTAAACATTCTGTAGGAGAAGTGGAGGACTCTTCGATTTGTAGGGGGAATGAAGTGCCTGTGAATTTTTAAGGAGAGTGGACTACACATTAATTAATTGATACATTCCTGATATATATCTCCGAGGAAATTATCATAGGAACGCAGTTGTTTATCCATAAATGTACTTGCCTCTGTGTATTGGAACATGGTTTATTTTCAGAGGGCAAGTTTGGTGCTCTAGCAAGCCTTCACTGATTTAGTACCTGTACTTGTGACAGATCTAGGTGTACTAGGCTGTATTTGTGTTTTGTCCTTGCTTCCTGTTGTAAAATTACGTTAATTCAATGCTTTTTATTGAAATGAAAGATGATATGATAAATTGTGTTTTTTCTGTATTTATAGTGGTAAGAGAGGGAGTGTGTTGCATGTGAAGGCACATAGAAGGTGAGGATGGGTAGAAAGAATGCGTTGTGTGTTGATTTATGTTTCACTTTGAGGCGATACAGATGGTGGGGGGGATGCCTTGAGCAGACCTATCTTGATCCTGAGAGACAACCCATGAAGAAGATACTCATACTTACCAAACATGGCCAAGGATTAATTACCGAAGAATACCAGCAAGGATACTAGAAAATTGTCTGCACAGTGAGTCAATGAAAGGTTCTTGTTTGGGAGGCTACAGACATGGTTTGTTTAGCCTGCAAGTTTGGAGAAATTGTGTGTTTTGAATTATTTGAGTGTGTTTGGTTGGAGTTCACAGATGCCAGCAAAAATAGTTTGCAGGGGCACCCTCACAATTTAGTTTGACTAGTGCACTAACCACCAAGGAGTCAGTTTCATTGTGAATGAAGAGCAGTTTTTGTTTTAGGAGTTTAGATTTGAAAATGGTAAAGATCTGTGTCAACTGCCCTGTATGGCTGATCCCCTCGGCAATGTTATAAAAATCTCTTTTAAGATGGCCTAGTAACTCTCGCTCCAAGTTAAAAGTGTTAATACTGGTCCTGCTATTAAAAAAGCCATTAGTTCAACCCACTGTCATGGATAACCTTACGCCTGCCAACAGTCAGCCTTCTGAGGCTAAGCTACTGAAAAGACCATAGATTGAGTGATTGAACGTGTGTTTGGGGAAGACTTATTAGATCCTGTCTTTGAGATGCAAAAAGTTAGAAATTATATTATTACACATTTGCCTTTTTATGGAGGTAAATGATGATTTGTGGTGGCCCACATACTATTGCTTTTGTTGGTTCCTCTTTTTATGTCTGCCAGAATTCACAAGGTGATATAAAAGAGTGCAAGGACATTCATTAGAAGAAATAAGTTTATGAGACATATTATTGTCATATTTCAATATATAGGATGATGTACTGATCAGAATATGCTGAGTGCCGTCATGTACAACAAAACCAAATAGGTAAAACTTTTAATGAGAACATGTTGAGTCTAGCAAAACTTTATAAGTTTAGTGTTTGGATGTGAATGATTTAGAGACAGGTAGGAACATTTTTAAAAACTGAGGGTTGAAGAATTAACAGGACTGAGAAGTCTTATAAAATGGGAAAAGGAAACTTATTCCTGTCAGATTAAATATTGTATGAGTTATTGGCAAGCTAATGAACTGTAGTGTAGTTCCTATATTCCCAATAGGCTCTGCGCATTGGAATAACATAAACGGTAGTTTAGACGGAGGACTGAGGTCGACTAGGTCTCTACTGAATATGTTAGACTTAATTAGGTATGCCAGCTAGCTCAGAGGTCACTAGAAACTTTCTCAAATGAACAGGAAGGAGTTAACTTTCCTGATTAGACAAGAAGGGATTAGTTTCTGACAACCGCATAAACATGACAACTTTGCTCCCTCCAGAATTAGGAATATATCTCCAGAGTCGTGTGAAAACAATAGATAGCTATTTCACATCAGTCAATCGTGCATGCTTAGTTTCACCAGAGTGCAGAGAAATAGAGAGACGGGCGTTTTCAATAAAAGTTGTTATTTATTGAGCAGTCTTCTTTCTCATGCAAGAGAAATGAATTGCCACAATTGCAATACTTATCATAAAGTAAAGTGCGTACAGTAAAAGGAGTATTATGAAATAATACTGTAAAAGCATTTATATGGTTTCTGAGCCATATGATACTTAAAACGGATAAAATATATACAATACATACAATGATAAAAGTTGACTAAACGTACTCAACTGGTGCTTCTAAAATACGCCTACCCCGGTGTACCTAACCTAAGCCTAGTACGTGGGAAGGAGTAAGTGAGCTGCAGTTTAAGTTAAGTTAGTTTTGCCAAGAATCTGAATCAAGAATTCTCTAAGGATCTAATCAGCTCCGTACCTTGGTTATAGAATGAAGGAGGTCTTGTATCTCTTTCTCAGGACTCGATCTCCCAGCAGCCTGCAAGGGTGACTGGAAACACTGGAGCTGGATTTCTCAGCAGGAGAAAAGACAGCGTCTTTCTCAGTGCGTCAAATGGGAGGGTCGGCTTCCTTCGGCACTTGCATCAGCTGGGCTTTGAGTAAGTAGATAGCAGCTCTGCTCTCAACCACAGTGTGTTTGCTTAAGGCAAATGTGGGTATATTTATACCTGGAAGGTGCCGTGTTTGACGTAAGGTTGGACATTAGACGTCACTAAGAACTGTCAATAAGAACTGGCAGTTCTTTCAGGACTCTCAGGAGTTCTAGGACAAATCAAAACAAAAGCAGGGGGAATTCCCGGGCTGCTGGAGGTTTGGTTTGTTTAAAGAACGCGTTGTACTTTCTAGGAGTCTAGGGAAGTAGCCTTGCCGTATTTGGACTGCATTGGCTATGACTAAATATGGATATGATTCTTATGCCTTTTTTAAGGATATGATTTGTTATAACCACATAAGGGCATAAATCGGGAATATTTAATTAGGGTCCTAGATACGATCACAACACCCACTCCACGTATAATGTCCATCATTACTAAATACTAAGCAATATATAAACATATAAGTATGCATGTGTTTTCCAGCCCACCCCAAAATACATCAAATGCATTTGAAATGGTATAGATACACGAAAATTAGTATTATACTGTACGCTTTCAAACAGTGGTATCATTCAGATAACATTTTTGTAGTGCATTATAATCTTCACTGAATGAATCACAAAATTTTACATTTATGAAATGGCTCCTAATACAGAAGAAAAGGTCGAGACCATTTCATCACATATTTATACAAGATTGTACATATGCTAGAGGCTGATTCAAAATATTGTCTCTAGAGTCTCTAAAAATAGAAGTTCTGTTCTCTAAGAATAGTTCTACTTTAAGCAGAGTACCATGTGCCAAAAAAAGTTAATATTTTGTAAATTGGGAAAAAATAATTTCACTTTCATGGGAAAAAATAGTTCCAAATGTTTTCAGTAGTGTTGTTTGTAAAAACTGAAGGCCGAATTCAGAGTTCAGGGAACGCTGTGTGCTCACTATTTCAAATATTATTCCCGTTGTTAGGAGAGAACATTACCTCAGATAGGCCAGCAAAAAATTTGTCTACAACAGTAGGTGAAATTTGGGCCAACTCCGAAAAAGTTGAAATAGTGCATATATGCGATGCATTGCCATCATCGGTGTTTAGATCAGCAATGGTCATGGAAGGTTGTACCTGTGTGGTGCCGCTTTCATCTCTTACTTCGCCGCCACCTAATCGTAATGGTGAAATCTCAACGAATGCCGTCATCAGAATATGTAGCCGCTGGGGACAACACGTTGAATGAGTCGTTACCGGACCAAGCAAAGCATCGATATCCATTGGTACTGCTGGTGGTAGTGTAAGACAGAGGTCCAACACGCATTCTTCTCTGCATAGCAGACAGGGAACGCTGTGTGCTCACTATTTCAAATATTATTCCCGTTGTTAGGAGAGAACATTACCTCAGATAGGCCAGCAAAAAATTTGTCTACAACAGTAGGTGAAATTTGGGCCAACTCCGAAAAAGTTGAAATAGTGCATATATGCGATGCATTGCCATCATCGGTGTTTAGATCAGCAATGGTCATGGAAGGTTGTACCTGTGTGGTGCCGCTTTCATCTCTTACTTCGCCGCCACCTAATCGTAATGGTGAAATCTCAACGAATGCCGTCATCAGAATATGTAGCCGCTGGGGACAACACGTTGAATGAGTCGTTACCGGACCAAGCAAAGCATCGATATCCATTGGTACTGCTGGTGGTAGTGTAAGACAGAGGTCCAACACGCATTCTTCTCTGCATAGCAGACATCGAAGCACAGGTAAGATGCAATCTTGCCAGATTGGTCTGAAGGAAAGAAACCAGGTAGTATTCAGATCTCTTAGCCGGGCCAATCCGAGGACTTTAGTGATGCGTTCTCGATATCGTATAGCTAGGATCGTTTCTTCCATCATAGCCTGAGTTTTGTCTGTGACTTGGCTTGCCATATCGGAGCAGAAGGAATAAAAATAAAATTCCTGCAACGAGTCCCAAAATAAGAGGCAGGCCACCGAATAGAGAATGCACAAAATTCGGGAAGATGCCCAGAACTGTTTCAAAGGGTGCTAACAGTCCCGAAAATACATGTGTGATGCCACTGGTATCTGATATGTTTAAGATTTGGCTTAACATTTCTACGAAATGCACGGGGCAATTTGTAGATTATAGGGTATGTATCTCTGCTGCTGTCCTTGCAACTTGCAGGTCATACATCTCTTTGGACGAGGTTAAAGGCACAGTTGTTTGTAAAAGAACAGACTTCATTCTGCCTAAAGTATCAATTTGAATAGAAGAGATATTCACAGAAGGCCATAATGCTGCCTCCATATCTGGATTGCTGTTTGGATACAATACTTGCATACAACAAATGACCCTGGAAGTAACGCTCATGAGATAGGCTTTTCCTGGCATCATGCCACAACAGCTGTGGTCACTTATTATAAGTAGCTACCGTTGGAAAGTTGACTGAAAAAGGGCTCTATCTGTGTAGCAGGGGTGCCGTGCAGATGACATGAAAGGTTGTTTGATGAACCTTCGCAGGCTCCATGCAAGTTAATACCTTGACACAGAAGTGTACCGCTTAGTGATTTTTTACAATTGTTACCACTAAGAAATACTTCTTTCTTGCCCCCACTCCAACATCTATGTGTATAAGGCAAATTCGAGGTTGACTTGATGTATCCTTTACCCAACCTTTCATAAAGGCCTGCTGGTATATACTTTTGGCAGTATTGAAACTGAAAAGTTGTTATCGGATTGTGATGGTGCCATGTATTATCCATTCAATGACAGGTCTTTCTAACATTGTCAATGGTAATCTTTCTAGTTTTTCAATGCTCTGTACCGTATAGTCTGTTCCTTTTTTTGCCAACAAGATTTGTCTATCAGTAAGGTTAAAGATAGAAAATAATGACGTTGTGTTGATTAGACGCCATGGCACGTAGCCTGAACGGAGGTTTTGTAACGTCCAGCCTAGCTGTACAATAGAACGTAATTGGGACTGGCCATGTTGTAACATTAGCATATCCTGTTCTATTATATCAATAGCAGATGATAAAATGCTGTCCAGTGAATAAATTCTGGAGGACAGAGTCGTTAACCCATTGTCCACTACAGAAAGTGATTTTTCCAAATGAATACGATCAATTTCTCGTATTTTTTCTTCAGTTTCCATTTGTTTTACTTTCCAAGCTTCATTGTAAGCTGCGTATATACCGGCGTATTTGAAAAGTTTTTGACGCTGTTTGCGAGGTCCCATTATGAAATCTCGCAAGTCAGCACCTTCTTTAAGTAAAGTTAAGTGTTGCTTAATTTCGGGAAGTGTGGATCTCTGTAGCCATTCGAGGCATAGTTTTCCTACACTATATGTTGTAACTGTCCCTGGATGTTGTCTCTGGGAATATCTTGGGTCTGGCCTGTTCTGTTTGAACCCCTGTGTTTTGTTCAGAAATCTATCTTGACAGTTATTAGTGTCTGTGGGCCAGATCAACCATTTGTTCCAATCAGGAATTGTTCTGTTTTGTTTTAAAATATAGGACACGTCTAACCCCTCATCTGTAGTGGTGTTTCTATCAGGCATAGGCTTTGGTATAGACGGGTTGTTTAAATCTTTTATCTTGGCTAGGCCAAGACAGGTTGTTTGTTGAATGGTGTCATTCAGGAACATTATTTGTTCTGGGATCATGCAGGTTCTAAATAATGATTCTAAACCTTGTACCTGCCACTCTTTTGTACCCCAGATGGTTTTTGTCTCAATGTTGTTTTTCCAAAATTCAAAACCAAATGTAGACATTTTTTCATAAAATGTTTCAGAATAAATCAATTAAGTATTTGTCAACATGTTTTTCACTCCTGTTTTATTCATAATTTTAAATAAAAAGTTTCTGGATTAGTGTAATTAAACCCTGAGAAGTATGGAAACTTTTCATAAAATGTTTTTGAACTGCCTTTTGGCGGAGTTGGACAATGTTCCCATTGATTATAACTGAAAACATTTCTAGGATTAGCAGATTTATGCAGATAATGATGCCCAAAGTGATTGAAGCAATACATTTCTTCATAATTCGAAGAACCCTGTAAATAATGATGTTCTGTAAATGTTGCTGAAATTTCTAAATCCAACATCATATTATTAATATTTTCAAACTCCCAATCATCAGAGAAAGAACTAGGTGATACAAAGTCACTTAAAGAGATCTTGAATTGGTGTGGATATTTCAAGAGCTCAACCGGGCCATAGATTTCATAGTCAGTTTTGTCCCATGCTATACCACCAGGTATAGGGATGGCTGTGATGTTCACTGATGATAGTTCTCTTTTTTCAATGTGAGAAGATCTGTGTGGTTTCAGGACCAAGTTGATGTTCTGACTTGCTGTGTCCATTTTACTATATTTTCCATCAATAAATCTACCCAAACTTAAAACCAAGATGAGCCACAGAAGGATGAGAAGTACACCTAACACAATCCATAATTTAATCCATGGTGAAATTTGATATGTTTCTCTGAGTTGACAAAAGAGCTCTGTAATTTTTTCTTTGAAAGTTTTTGTTGCTGGCTTATCTCCATGTTCACTTGGGTCATCGGAAAAGTCATCAAAGTTGATAAAGTAGCCAGATGTAGTTCTGTCAATTGGTGGAATTGCTTCTGGATTTACATTGATCTTTGGATTTTCTTTTGTTACATTTGTTTAGTCAGAGGCTACATCGTTGTAGACAGGTGTTTCTTGACGAACTGTTGCAATTTGAGTTTCAAGAGGCACAAGTTCCATGGCTTTGTTGCATAGTCCTTTTTTATTCACTGCAGGTTTATCAAATGTGATTAGTCTCTCAGTTTGAACCTCTTGGATTGTAGCAAGATTTGGTCTTCTGCTATTTCTTGGAGTCCACTGGGCCTACTACTTATTATTGGCCACATGGTTGTGATTTCACCAGGTCAATTGATACAACTCAGTTTTCCTTTTTACCAGCAAGGGGCGGTAGTACTACTGATCTTGTTCCGCTGACAGCTAAGACAGGTACTGCTTTTCTGAAAGAAGGCCCAAATTCCTTCTTCACTGTGATTTTTTCTCTGACCAGATCCCCAATCTTTGGAATCCAGACAGGTCTTGCTGGGACGGGTGGTTTTTCTTCAGTGGTCGTTGGCTTTAGCTTTTCGTTACTTAGACTTTTTCTTGTTTCATTCAAGTCCTGTAAAACAGCCAAACGATCTTTGATATCAAAGGTTTTTTGTTTCACCTCTGAAGTCTGACAATCCAGATCCTGGATGATCATTCTAGTACCAAACAAAAGTTTGTAGGGACTGATACCTCCTAGAGAATTTCTTGGCATGTTATTAAGACTACGTTGGACACTTATTAGATGTTTGACCCACCTCTTACCCGAACCTAATACCCTCGCTGTTAAAGATTGCTTTACGTCATGGTTTTTTCTCTCCACTACCGCATTTCCCTTGGGATGGAATGGACTAGAGTACCGCAATGCAATGCCCATGCTGGCCATGGCCTTCTTGTAAGCCCGAGAGCTAATTGCAGGATCCTGGTCAGAATGTAGCATGCCAATTGCGTATGTGCTGATAAAGACTCGCAAATCTTTTATAACAGTTCTGGCGTCAGCCGAGCGCTGGGGCCACATCCAAATGAATCTCATCTTAATAATTATGGGATCGCATTCTTCCGTCTGGATGTCTGCGTATAGATAGCCTGATGCTGTCCAATAGAGGTGTCTGGTCCGGTTCACAACTGCGATCTCTGTTGCAGTCCTGACAATTCATTGCAAAGTTATAAATTTGCACGCTCATCCCCGGCCACCAGTATTTTGATTTTAATTCTATTAGAGATTTCAGGATCTCTTGGTGCCTCAGCTCCAATCCCATGAGTGCTTCTTCAATCAAGAAGACTCTCCGGTTCGTGTTTGGAATTACTCTATCCGCGCCGGTTGACCCGCTGCCGCTGTGGCTCTGTCAGCCAATGAATTCCCTGCAACGTGAACGCCAACACGTTGAAGACTCTGCGTATGTGTCATGTGAGTCTTTCATAGTTCTTTCTGCAAAAGTTGTTTTTCCACAACGCAGTGTTGTGCAAATCTGTCCGTGTAGATTACACAGGTGTACTGTTCGAGAGGCAGAATTTTGATTGACAGAGGACATTCATTTTCGTATTCTAGATGTTCTAATTTTTTCATTTTCAGATCAAATGCGGGTCTCACGTCTTCTGTTGCAAGAGAATTTTCCCATTTTATCCATTTTGGATCTAGAGCTTTAGCATTTAGAATGCCTGGTCTTGTTACTGCCTCAAGGGCTGATACTGGTGTTAGTACAGATATGCTCTTCCCTTGAGCTAGGGCTCTTTCTTTTGCTACAGCAGTTTGAACCGCAGTTAGATATTCTTCAGTAGAACTGAACTTCATTTCAGCTTGTGTGTACAAGTGTGATTTGTAAGCTATTGGTACCGTTTCTCCCTCATTAGAGGTCAGGTATGTGAATCTGCATCTTCCTGGGATGACTCGGATAACAAGGTTGCGTTCGTTTGCGCGTGTTTGTAGTTTTGTTTTAGTTAACATGTCTGTTTGTAATGATTGTAAAATTTCAGTGTGTTTCTGAGTCCAATTAATTGGTTTAAAATCAGGTTTTATTAGTTCGTAGAGTGGTTTAACCCTCTCTGCATAATTTAGAATGTATATTCTTCTGAAATTCAGGAAACCTAGAATTGATTGTAAGTTTTTCAGCGTTTTTGGAGCTTGGAGTACTGCACATTTCTCTAAGAAGTTGTCTGCTAGGCTTTTGCCTTCACTTGATAATTCATATCCAAAAAATAGGACAGTTAGATGGGCAATTCGTGATTTTTTAAAGTTAAATTTATACCCCTCAGATGCGAACCCAAGGATGATGGTGTTCACTCTTTTCAAGTGAGTCTCCAGGTCATCGTCTGTACGATAGATGTCATCGACATAAGATAATGCCTCATCATCATATATTTGTAGTAACTCTGTTACCCTGGCTGAAAATAATCCTGGGCTGTTCTTGAATCCCTGTGGGAGATGACAAAATTGTTTTTGGGTCCCCATGCTGGAGAACGTGGTCAAATATCTGCTTTCAGGTGCTATGTTTTGACAGAAGATACCATTTGAAATATCTAATGTCGTTTTATATTTCTTGCGAACAATATTATTCATTAGTGCTGCACTGTGTGAGTTTTGTACTGCAAATGTTTTACAGCAGGAGTTGAGGTGTCTGTAGTCCAAAAGTAGACAATATGAATCGTCTGGCTTGGAGACAGGAAACAAAGGATTGTTCATTTGTGAGGTGCATGTTTCAATCACCCCCTGATATTCAAGTTGATCTAAAATTTCTCTGACTTGTTTTTTAGCTTCTTGCTTAACAGGATACTGCCTCTGTGCAGTAGGTTGATTTTTTAACTGGATTTTATGGTGAGGAGAATCCTCATCCAATCCTACATGATTTTTATATAATGCAGGGGCTTGGGCCACTGCCCATTTTCTTGCAAATGTGTATTTTTTATGAATTGGAATGTGATTTGAGAAGACAGGCATAATTTCGCCATGTGGGCACCCCCTGACAAACTCTGGTGGCTAGTCTTTCTCCGCTAGAAGGATATCATAGCCTTTAGATAGATTTTCCCAAAAGAGACCTTTTATTTTCCTACTTTTATCTCCCTCTATACGTAATGTTATTTCATATAGTTTATGGGGCACGCTAACTCCGGTGTCTGCAGTTTCCACTTGAATGTATTCATTCGTGTCCACTGTCTCCAGAAGATTCATCAGGATCTTGCGAGCTATGGTCACTTCTGCTGCGCTGTCTAGCATTGTCTGGGCCCACTCTCCGTTTTTCAGTTGTGTCCTCAGAATTCTCGGCATGTTTTACTTTAATACTGGCTACCTTCTTTCTGGGAAATTGTAATTTTTTACTTTGATGAGCAGGTTCCTTGTCTTTGGACTTGACGTGCTCTTCTTTATGTTCTGACCATCCTCTTCTTTCCGATTTGTGTGAGGAAGTCTGAAAAGATCGTTAGGGACGTGTATCAATATCTTGATATCTGTCAGGTTTTCTCAAATTTTCCCTATTTCTAAGGTTGTATCTTTTTTCAGAGGGCTCCCGTTGTTGCCCCCCCCTTCTGGAGATCTATTTCTTCGTTGGGGAGAACTTCCTCTGGACTGAAACTGTTTTTCTCTGGGAGTTGTTTGTTTATTACCCTCCCACTTCTTCTTTTGAGAGTTGAGATTATTTTTAATGAAAGTTTTTTCAGGATTTTCAATTAGTTGGGGTTTTACTGGTTTACCACCCAAACTATCTCTACCTCATTCTTCATAGGATTTTTAAATTATTCTGGCAAGTTCAAAAGGTTGGTCTGCTATATCTGTTTCTTTCAATTTTTGGCGGATCGCCACAGATGCTGCTTCTCTTTTTATGTTGGCTAGTAATATAGCCGAGACCTGCTTAAAGTCTTTCAGTAATTTCATACCTAGAGTTAAAGCAGGTTCCGGACCTTATTCATTTTGAATCTGTCTTAGTACATCTGGTATAACCGCCATAGACGGAACACCATGTGTTTTTGTGTAGATAGAAGCAAAGACTGTGCCCCAAGTGTCACAGTCCTCCACATGTGATGCGGTCCCCATTGGGGGACAGATAGTCAGAATTCTGTGTTTTTCGTGAGGGGTAGTATCAGGAAATACTGCCTCTATTTGAGTGATTTTTTGAGCTATCCAGAATGGAATTTGTTCCCGTTTTGCGGGTATTTCACCAATACATGATTGTATATTCTGTGGTGTAATTTTATTTGTGTTCCCCTGTTGCGGGGTGTTTTGTGGAATTTTAATTGCAGGTTGGACTGTTGAAGTCCGCATGACATATTGGACCAATTGTCTATGTATTTTAATTAGTTGTTTTAGTTGAACTAAAAGTTCTCCGCTTGACATTTTTTCAATGTCGGGATGTGGTGTGTAGCTGGCTAGAACTAAGCATGGGCTGAAAATTCGTTCCGCTCGCGGAATTTGCGGATTTTCTGTGATTTCGCGATCCGCGAATCTCGTGAAATCGTGGTAAAATCCGCGAATCAGCGGGGACGAATTTTCAGCCAAGCACTTACAGGGTTACAGCAGCAGGTGCAAAAGTTGAAGCTAATTTTTTGTAACCTTTTACAAAAGGGTTACAAAGAAATTACCTTCAACTTGGGCACCTGCTGCTGTAAGCCTGTAAGTGCTTCCTGGCGCCTCGTTGCCTACTTGCAACTATTCTCTGGCCCTGCTCTGACCCTTGAAGCAGGGTCAGAGAATAGTTACAAGTAGGCAATGAGGCGCCTGTCACGAAAATTAAACCTCAACAGGAAGCACTGACTGATATAAAAACAAGCATTCGCAATGCAATAGGTCTCTCATTAGGAAAGTTTGAGCTATTGGTCTTGTAAATGATAATTTTTTTATTTATGTGTTGGTTTTGAAAATAGCTAAATTAATAGCTTTGTCATTTACAATTCCAATAGTTATAACTTTCGCAAATGTGACACCTATAGCATTTGTAATGCAACATGTTTTGCATTTACGTGACTTAGCTGTATTGATATTACAAATTACTATGGCTGTTAATTTTTTTAAATAATTAATACTTAAATAAAAGTGATTTTAATTTATAATGGTAATAGCTTGAACTTTTGTAAGTAACTCTTGTGAAGATTATGTTCAGTGTATTTTATTGTGACGAAAATCCAAGAACAGAAGTGAAATATTAACATCTTTTTGTGACATTTGTAATACAGTTTGAAACATTGAGAGAACATATTTGAACCAGTTGTTGTTGAATGGTTGTGCAGATTGATGCTGGGGTGGCGCTGAGTGGTGCTGTGGTGGTGCTGAGTGGTGCTGTGGTGATGCTGAGTGGTGCTGTGGTGGTGCTGAGTGACACTGGGATGGTGCTGAGTGATGCTGGGGTGGTGCTGAGTGGTGCTGTGGTGGTGCTGAGTGATGCTGTGGTGGTGCTGAGTGATGATGTGGTGGTGCTGAGTGGTGCTGTGGTGGTGCTGAGTGATAATGTGGTGGTGCTGAGTGATGCTGTGGTGGTGCTAAGTGATGCTGTGGTGGCACTGAGTGATGCTGTGGTGGTGCTGAGTGATGATGTGGTGGTGCTGAGTGGTGCTGTGGTGGTGCTGAGTGATAATGTGGTGGTGCTGAGTGATGCTGTGGTGGTGCTAAGTGATGCTGTGGTGGCACTGAGTGATGCTGTGGTGGTGCTGATTGGTGCTGTGGTGGTGCTGAGTGATGCTGTGGTGGTGCTGAGTGATGCTGTGGTAGAGCTGAGTGGTGCTTTGGTGGTGCTGAGTGATAATGTGTCAGTGCTGAGTGATGCTGTGGTGGTGTTGAGTGATGCTGTGGTGACACTGAGTGGTGCTGTGGTGGTGCTGAGTGGTGCTGTGGTGGTGCTGAGTGATGCTGTGGTTGTGCTGAGTGGTGCTGTGTTGGTGCTGAGTGATAATGTGGTGGCCCTGAGTGATAATGTGGTGGTGCTGAGTGATGCTGGGGTAGCGCTGAGTGATGATGTGGTGATGCAGAGGGCAGAAAGGCACAATAAACAGTCTAACAAAGGGCAGAAGTGCAGAAAAACAAGGGAAAAACGAGTCTAACAGAGGACAGAAGGGCAGAAAAACAAGGGGAAATCGAGTCTAACAGAGGGCATAAAGGCACAAAAAACGAGTCTAACGTGGCTGAAAGGCACAAAAACGAGTCTAACAGAGGACAGAAGGGCACAAAAAACGAGTCTAACAGGGGGCAGAAGGTCAGAAAAACAAGGGAAAAACAAGTCTAAAAGAGGGCAGAAGGGCAGAAAAACAAGTGAAAAATGAGTCTAACAGAGGGCCGAAGGGCACAAAAAACGAGTCTAACAGGGGGCAGAATGAATCCCGCCCTGCGTGTCTGTCCACGAAGATGCCACCTTTTTTTGCAATACCTCTACTCAACTGGAGTACTTTCTACTGTCTAATCAGTAAGTGCTCCCTCATTGGCTAAATGTATAGGGGCAGATTTACAATAACTGGTGCATCCCCAGGGATGTGCCAGCTATTGTGCGCCGCAGCTCCGCCACCCATGGTGCGCCGCATTTACAATGCGTCGCACCATGTGGCAAAAACGGCACAGATGCGTCACGCATCTGTGCCGTAAAAGCAGCGCATTGCTGGAGCTGCATCGCGCTTGCGACGTAGCTCCAGCAATGCTCTGGGGGCCCTATCTCCCCAATGCTGCATCAAGCCTTGCGCCTGCTTCAAGCAGGTGCAGGGTTTTGACGCAGCACTGGCATAAAAGTGACTGAATTAAATCTTGTAGATTTCACTCAGCCACTTTTAGGAGGCATTCCTGTGCAGAAACGCCCTCCCCTGTGCCGGAACGCCTTCTGATGGCGCAGGGCTTTAAAACGTGGCGCATCTCTCAGAATTGTCACGTTGTTAATACCCAGCACCATGCCGCATCTTTTGTGCTGCCGCTGCGTCACAAAAGGTCTCAGTAGAGGGTGGCAGTGGTCAACCAGAGGGTGGCCGTGATGAACCAGAGGGTGGCAGGGGTGAACCAGAGGGTGACAGTGCTGAACCAGAGGGTGGCAGTGCTGAACCAGAGGGTGGCAGGGGTGAACCAGAGGGTGGCAGGGGTGAACCAGAGGGTGGCAGTGATGAACCAGATAGTGGCAGAGGTGAACCAGAGGGTGGCAGTGGTGAACCAGGGGGTGGCATGGGTGAACCAGAGGGTGGCAGTGGTGAACCAGAGAGTGGCAGTGGTGAACCAGAGGGTGGCAGTGCTGAACCAGATGGTGACAGTGGTTAACCAGAGGGTGGCAGTGGTAAACTAGAGTTGCTGTGATGAACCAGAGGGTGGCAGTCGTGAACCAGAGGGCGGCAGTGGTGAACCAGAGGGTGACAGTGCTGAACCAGAGTGTGGCAGGGGTGAACCAGAGGGTGCTGTGATGAACCAGAGGGTGGCAGTGGTGAACCAGAGGGTGGCAGGGGTGAACCAGAGGGTGGCATTGGTGAACCAGAGGGTGGCAGTGCTGAACCAGAGGGTGACAGTGGTTAACCAGAGGGTGGCAGTGGTGAACCAGAGGTGCTGTGATGAACCAGAGGGTGGCAGTCATGAACCAGAGGGTGGCAGTGGTGAACCAGAGGGTGACAGTGCTGAACCAGAGGGTGGCAGGGGTGAACCAGAGAGTGGCAGTGCTGAACCAGAGGGTGGCAGTGGTGAACCAGAGGGTGGCAGGGGTGAACCAGAGGATGGCAGGTGTGTACCAGAGGGTGGCAGTGGTGAACCAGAGGGTGGCAGTGGTGATCCAGAGGGTGGCAGGGGTGAACCAGAGGGTGACATTGGTGAACCAGAGGGTGGCAGTGCTGAACCAGAGGGTGACAGTGGTTAACCAGAGGGTGGCAGTGGTGAACCAGAGGTGCTGTGATGAACCAGAGGGTGGCAGTCATGAACCAGAGGGTGGCAGTGGTGAACCAGAGGGTGACAGTGCTGAACCAGAGGGTGGCAGGGGTGAACCAGAGAGTGACAGTGCTGAACCAGAGGGTGGCAGTGGTGAACCAGAGGGTGGCAGGGGTGAACCAGAGGGTGGCAGGTGTGAACCATAGGGTGGCAGTGGTGAACCAGAGGGTGGCAGTGATGAACCAGAGGGTGGCAGTGGTGAACCAGAGGGTGCTGTGCCCATAAACGACCGCATGGGTAACTTCACCATGCAAGCGACCCGCGAACATGCAAAAAGCCCCGCGAACACGCAAAAAACCCCGCGAACACGCAAAAAACCCCGCGAACATGCAAAAAACCAAAAATTCGTGGATTTTGCGGATTGCGAATTCGATTTCGCGCGAATTCGCGGAACGCGAATTCGCAAATGTCGCCCATACTTAGCTAGAACCGGCCATGTGGCTCCTGGTCTACCTAGTGGACCAAGCCTGGTAATGTGATTTTGATGTTTTAGGGCGCCATTAAACCAGAGCAGGTGCTCTTGGTATCTTAGTGGAATTTCAGCTTCCTCGAAAGGAGAGTATTCCTCTGGAGATTCCTCTATTTTGTAGTAGTGGAACTCGTGTGTTACAGCATGTGCTGCTGGAAAAGTTATTCAGGAATAGAATACCTCTGTCTGCCGATATTCATGGGCCTCTACCACAAATACGACTGTACCACCTCTTGATGATACTCCATTTTCTATAAGTTTTATAGTTATGGTTTTTCTTATATTGACCGGGATGATTATAGCATTCGGGTCGTCATCTTCATTAAACCCTGTAACGTTTGAACCCGGTTGATTCGCATCTACTGCAGCTCCACCGGTTTCGTTGTTGTCGCCGTTATTTGACATTGTTTAATGAAAGTTTGCAGAGCAAGTTTCAGGGAAACAAAGATTAGGTGCACAATATTTTGGAACACTGTATCCTTCAACGTTGACTAAACCAAAAACTAATACATAGGAATCTCTTCCTACTAAGTTCTGGAACCTTTTACCCACTCCAGACGTCTAGTGGAGTTTTTACAGGAAAAGGGGTCTGTGTGAAAAGCACAACTGAGTTACTCTAGTATCTTGCGTTAGATTATCGCCTTACCAAACGTTGGGCGCCATGTAGTGTAGTTCCTATATTCCCAATAGGCTCAGCACATTGGAATAACATGAACAGTAGTTTAGACGTAGGACTGAGGTCGACTAGGTCTCTACGAATATGTTAGACTTAATTAGGTATGCCAGCTAGCTCAGAGGTCACTAGAAACTTTCTCAAATGAACAGGAAGGAGTTAACTTTCCTGGTTAGACAAGAACGGATTAGTTTCTGACAACCGCATAAACATGACAACTTTGCTCCCTCCAGAATAAGGAGTATATCTCCAGAGTTGTGTGAAAACAATAGATAGCTATTTCACATCAGTCAATCGTGCATGCTTAGTTTCACCAGAGTGCAGAGAAATAGAGAGACGGGCGTTTTCAATAAAAGTTGTTATTTATTGAGCAGGCTTCTTTCTCATGCAAGAGAAATTAATTGCCACAATTGCAATACTTATCATAAAGTAAAGTGCGTACAGTAAAAGGAGTATCATGAAATAATACTGTAAAAGCATTTATATGGTTTCTGAGCCATATGATACTTAAAACGAATAAAATATATACAATACATACAATGATAAAAGTTGACTAAACGTACTCAACTGGTGCTTCTAAAATACGCCTATCCCGGTGTACCTAACCTAAGCCTAGTACGTGGGAAGGAGTAAGTGAGCTGCAGTTTAAGTTAAGTTAGTTTTGCCAAGAATCTGAATCAAGAATTCTCTTAGGATCTAATCAGCTCCGTACCTTGGTTATAGAATGAAGGAGGTCTTGTATCTCTTTCTCAGGACTCGATCTCCCAGAAGCCCGCAAGGGTGACTGGAAAAACTGGAGCTGGATTTCTCGGCAGGAGAAAAGACAGCGTCTTTCTCAGTGCGTCAAATGGCAGGGTCGGCTTCCTTTGGCACTCGCATCAGCTGGGCTTTGGGTAAGTAGATAGCTGCTCTGCTCCAAACCACTGTGTGTTTGCTTAAGGCAAATGCTGGTATATTTATACCTGGAAGGTACCGTGTTTGACGTAAGGTTGGACATAAGATGTGAATGAATGAATGAATGAAGTGTGATTTATGAACGCGCAACTTAGCCCAGTGGGCGTCAAGGCGCCTAGCTCAATATCTAGCTGAATCCACCAAGTGACAGGAGCTTACTGGTAGGCCTTAATGAAACACCAAGTTTTAAGGGCTTTCCTAAAGAGATCCAATGAGGGCTGAGATTTGATCTCCAAAGGAAGTGTGTTCCATAATTGGGGTGCCAGGATGGAAAAAGCCCTACTCCCCCATCTAACCTTCCTGGAACGAGGAACTACCAATTGGTTCAGCTCTAGAGAGCGTAGACATCTGCTAGGGACATACCGGGTGAGCAGAGACCCAAGAGCATCAGAAGGGCCTGCCATGAGGGCACTGTAAGTAAGGCAGAGGAGTTTAAAGGACACTCTAGAAGTAATAGGGAGCCAGTGGAGGCTCTTCCTTGCCATGGTAGCAGATGCAAGCCATGGCAGGGCCAACACAAATCACGCTGCGGCGTTCTGCACAACCTGTAAACGCTGCAGAAGACACTTGTTGGCCCCGGCATATAGTGAGTTACAATAATCCAGCCTTGAGCCAACAAGGGCAATCACGATCTGCTTGCGTGCCTGGGGGGAAAGATAGTGAAGGATTCTTTTAAGGGTCCTGATGACACCCCAACAAGTGGCCACAGTCCTGTTGACCTGAAGCTCCATAGAGAGCGAGGTGCCAAAGATGACGCCGAGATTCCTGGCAGATTGTGTGGGAGTGGGGCAGGTGCCTAAAGATGAGGGCCACCACTCACCCGACCACACGTCCTGGTCCTTACCAAAGACCAGGACCTCTGTTTTGTCGCCGTTCAACTTTAGGAAGTTAAGAATCATCCACTCTGCAACAAGCTGCATGCAAGACCTAAAGTTGGACGCGGAAATACTCACAGAGTGGGTCAGGGTCACTAAGAAGTGTCACTAAGAACTGGCAGTTCTTTCAGGACTCTCAGGAGTTCTAGGACAAATCAAAACAAAAGCAGGGGGAATTCCCGGGCTGCTGGAGGTTTGGTTTGTTTAAAGAACGCGTTGTACTTTCTAGGAGTCTAGGGAAGTAGCCTTGCCGTATTTGGACTGCATTGGCTATGACTAAATATGGATATGATTCTTATGCCTTTATAAGGATATGATTTGTTATAACCACATAAGGGCACAAATTGGGAATATTTAATTAGGGACCTAGATACGTTCACAATAGAACCACACTCAGTGTGGTTTCCATTGACATCCAAACATTTGAAGTGAGCATTCCTGTCAATCCATCAATAAATAACTGTATTCAGGTTTGTGCTAAAAGCCATAAAAGTACAATAACATCATTAAAGAAAAACAAACATTATCAGAAAAGGCTTTCTTCTTATATCTATGTCACATACTGCTTCAAAATAATATGCCTTAGGCCACTACATATTTTAGCCAACAATATAACCCTTAAAAGACTTTAAACCAAATGAAATTCATTGAGTTAAGAATAGGCACCACCATACCCTTAAAAATCCTTAAAGCATGTTTTAAAAAGCTGTAAATATGACACAGAGATCAACAGAATACAATTTGTTTTAAAAGCTAGAGCTGGACTACTTCCCTGAAATTATGCTTCAGCATCAATGGTTTTATATACTTTCTTCTCAAAGGGAAGAGGTGTGGCGCCGCGACTAGCGCGAGTGACTCCGGAATCTGGGATCACGGTTCGATCCCCTGCACCGGCGGCAGATTAGCCCAGCGCCATGTGACTCTGGGCAATAGTTTGCTTAATCTTCCCGACGGCCCCCAGCACCTAGAGACCCTTACGGGTGATTCTGCGCTTTACAAATGTGGATTATTATTATTATTAACAACACTAAGTAAAACTTACAAAGTAGCAAAAAGTGCACAATGCTTTGTACCAATGCCTTATCACAAGGTCAACACAGATGTATACCAGACCAATCCTTCAGAATGATATTTATTATATCAAAGGCCTTATTATGAGTACAGCAGTCTTCAGGACCACTGTACTTGTGGTGGTGGTCCGACCACTACCACCACTGCAGGTCTGCCCGCAGTATTCAGAGTGTGGTGGTTGGACCACCACAAGACCGCCAGCTCTGCCGGGATCAAGGATCCCACTGAACTGGCCTAAATATGCTGGAGGAGCAGATGGTGGCACCACCAAGCATATTTACGACCTACATATCATCACCCTTTATGCAGGAAAGAAGGCCCTAAAAAGGGCTCCTGGCCTAATCCAGGCCGGAGGTGCATGTTGGGGGGAACATGTTATACCCCCCTAGAATTGCACCCCTGTTCCTGCATAGTGTGTCATGCATGCCACACCATGCAGGAATGTGCTGCAGGCGCTGGCACAGTGGCAGTCTGCTGTTAAGATTCTCCTATGAGACTTACACAGCCACTGCAGAAAGACCACTACAGCACCGCCTGCTTGGGATTACACTCATAATCCAGCTAGCGGGCACACATCAGACTTGGTGGTCCTCCTGTCGGTGCATTGGTGGCGGTCTGACAGGAGGACTGCCAAACTTGTAAAAATGCCCTCACTCTAAAGCAAGCGAGCAGAAACCTGTGATAGCTATTTGTAATTTATTCAGATAAGGCTGGAACCAAACACTTTCAGTGATATTTAATAATGGATAACATTCTGCTTTATACTTTCCCTCTTGTGCCTGTCTTCCTCCAGTTTAAAAACATATAGGTGCTCTAAATCCCTTTTGCTAATCTCCTTAAGCTTTTCGGGGTCACTGGAAAATTCAGGTCTACCCACACTACCACAAATCTCTTTAACTTTCTTAAGCCCGATATTTATGTGCAAAACAAGCAAAAGGCAGTCTTGCACAATTAATCAAATAGAAGCTTTCTCTTTAAACCAAATCCCATGCCATAATAAGAGAGGATACAATTCAATAACATCTTCCATATATCTTAAACCAAGCTCATGATATATGCCATAACAAGAACAAGGCTGGGCTGTTGCGACTAACCATCTCAGGAATCTGTTTTGAAACATCTGCTGGAACCTTATCTTTGTGCAACCCCAAACGTCTGCCCTGTAAGTGACCGTACTAACACACTTGGGGCTCGATGTAGGTAAATCTAATTTACCGACTCTAGAATACCGAATTTTACCGATTCGGTATTCTAGATTCGGTAAATGAGATGTAGGAAAAAAATCGGTCATTTTTACAGAATCGGTATGATTCGGTAAGTACCGAATCCGTATTTACCGATTCGGTAATTGACATTGATTACTATGGGCCTTGAGGCCCATAGGAATCAATGTCGATTACCGAATCGGTAAATACCGATTCGGTAAAATTACCGAATTGACAAGGGGGACAGAGTGTCACTTTGACACCCTGTTGCACCCCTGATTCTGGCTTGTGTGCCATGTGGCACACATACATGCCATAAGGGCCTATGAGCATGTATGTGTGTCACATGGCACAGGTGTACATGCACATATGTGCATGTAGACTGGAATTCGTTATTTACCACGAAATATTATTTCGTGGTAAATAACGAATTCTTAAGGGCATGTGGCACGGTTTTCAGTGCCACCTACATCTAGATTTACAGAATCGGTAAATTTACTGATTCGGTATTTTACCGAATCGGTAAATTTACTGATTCTGTGAAATTTAAGCCCCCAACATCTAAAACTCCAAATACCGGTTGGTAACGGCCAAAATCGGCCGTTACCGACCGGTGTTTGGCCACCTACATCTGTCCCTATGTCTCATACATATATCTGGAGCATCTTCTTTAATATTTATTTCCCCAATTTGTCGGGAAGCCTGAATAAAGGTGAAACAAATCTGACAAAATGGATTTGCTTTGTCTTTTGTAAGTGTTTTCGGTTACTCTTTGAGTCAATTTGCACCCCCAGACACACATATGAGGAAACTGTGCTTAATTCCACATTATTCACTATTATAGGGTGGCATATACTATCAGCTGCCCTGCAGAACATAATGAAGGCCTTAGAGCGGTTCACCTTTGGATGTAATTTAGCCATAAAACTGCAGAAACTATTCAAAACGTGTGGAAGAGCATTGGCAATGTGGGCCAATAACACTGCATCATCTGCGTATAAGAGGGAAAGCGCAGTTTGTTGCCCTGTCTGTGGCAGATCTTGACACAGGCTCAACAGGTGTAGGCCAATAACACTGCATCATCTGCGTATAAGAGGGCAAAAACAGTGTGTTGCCCTGTCTGTGGCGCATCTTGACACAGGCCCAACAGTTCATTTTCTAACCCATTAATATACAGTGTAATTAAAAAAGGGACAAGAACACAACCCTGCTCTAACCCTCTATTGACGCTGAAGGACTCAATGCACTCTTGTTTCCCCAGTATCTCACCCTAGCAGTCATACCAGAGTAAATCTCTCTCAGCAGGTTCACTATGGCTTGGTCCACAACAAGTTAGATTATAACTTTTACTGAGGTTGAGACAATCAAATGCTCTAGACAGGTTCATAGAACCCATACACATGCCCCCTTTTGCCACTATATATTTGGCTATTATAAGATTGCAGTTTATACACTGTTCAATGGTTCAGAGGCCCGTCAGGAACCCACAGTTGATTTCCGAAAGGATCTTACAGTCATCTACTCTAAGTATGGGCTGAAAATCCGTTCCGCTTGCGGAATTTGCGAATTTTTGGCAATTTCGCTGTCCGAGTTTTTTTTTCCTCCCGGTTTGCGTGCGCTGCGCTATTTTGGATCTGGCTGCGTGATCGCGCAAGACTTTTCGACCGCGAGTACGTCATAGCGGCCTGCCATCTTGCACTACTAGAGTTTGAGAATGCGACTACGTCATAAGGGCCCGCGATCACGCATCGTGGCAGTAAACTATTGCAAACACGTAGATGCGCCGCACAGCTGTCATCCGGCAGGAGATTTGAACAGCTCGCTGTCCCGAACTTGCAAAAATTGCAATTCTGCACAAGAAATCTACAGCAGGCAGCATAAACCTTCTGAAAATGATGATTTGGATCAGAATAACTCCTCAGATTGACATTTGGCTGCACTTTTTTTTGCAAGTCCAGCAGGCTCCTCCCAGTACTTTGTCCATGTTCTGGTCACTTTTCATTTGGATCTGGAGCTGGAAGGATTACTTTTTGTGGCTTCTGCTGGATATTTGTATTTGAGGACTTTTTGTTTGGATCACTTTTGGATTACTTTTGGATTTGAGATTTTACAAGTAAGTTGGTGTTGTTTGTTTGGGGCATTGCAGTTGCTGCAACTACAATTTTTAAACTTTTTAAAAACTTTAAAAACATATATTGTGGGTAGGCACAGTATCCAGTAGGGCCAGGGTTAGTCATGGGTGCATGATACAACTGTTTCTGTGAGTTTTGTTGAACTTAAATATAATTTATGTCATGGAATTGAATAGCTCACTGTTATATGTGGAATTTTCTTTTAATTTTGGGGTGCGTGTAAAGCCACACTAGCCAGTAGGCCCAGGGGGTAGTCAGTGGTGCATGGACCAAGTCTTTCTGTGGGGTCTCTTGAATTTAAACATCATTTAGGGCATGGATGGCATTGGATTGGGGTGATTTTTGTGTGTATTTCGATTTTTTGGTTGTTGTTGGGGCCTGGTCCAGGGTCTGGCCATGTGGGTGGGGGCCATTTTGAGGCCTAGTCCAGGGCCTGGCCATGTGGGTGAGGGTCTAGGGGCCATTTTGAAGCCAGGCAGTGTGCTTTGTGCCATAGGCCTGCACCCAGTCTGCCTTGCTTTCATCCATTATGCCCAGGGGTACTCAGTGGTGCATGGACCAAGTCTTTCTGTGGGGTCTCTTGAATTTAAACATCATTTAGGGCATGGATGGCATTGGATTGGGGTGATTTTTGTGTGTTTTTTGATTATTTGGGGCATTGTTAGGGCCTGACCATGTGGGTGGGGACCATTTTGATGCCTGGTCCAGGCAGGCCAAGGCCATGTGGGTGGGGGCCAAGGGGCCATTTTGAAGCCAGGCATTATGCCCAGGGGTACTCAGTGGTGCATGAAACAACTCTCTCTGTGTGGTCTCTCTTCTAATAATGTAAACATCCATTTTTGATTAGAAATAAATAATTGCAATTTTTATTTTTGGTCTTTCCTTTTTTGGGTGTGTTGTAATAATAATAAATGCCTAGTTGCAAATATTAATTGAAGCACGGCATATGCAACATTTATTTAACTGATGTTCCTCTGGCTTCCTTGCTTTTAGGTGCACAAAGAGAACCACGAATCTTCCTCATCGTTCATCATCAGTGCCAGGAAGAAGTCCTGCTGCGGTGTGTGCAGCACAACGTCACGTGACGTCACGTGTGGCCACCGACAACTCTGCAACTCGTGCAACTGCGGCCTGCTGTTCTGACATCTGAAGAAGATGGGCCCAAAGAAAGGTGGCCGTAGTTCCTCTACCAAGTAAGTTGCCAGTGCCACTGCCAGTAAGAAGGAGCAGAAGAAGCAAGTGGCGCCACTTACCAAGGAGACTGGTGTGCCCACAGACACTTTTTTGGGAGAAAAAAAACTATGCCTTCAGCAGCGGTGTCCGCCGGGGACCAAGCTGGGAGCAGCACCTCAGCTTCATTGGTCTTAGTGCCACCATGCCAAGTTAGGCCCAAGGCCATGAGTGCCGCAGAGGCAGCCACTTTAATTGCTCAATCACCATCGAACAGTGATGTTGGCGTTGACTCATCGCAAGAAAGTACCATCCAATCAGTGCAGGGTGTAACTCATCTGACGAGTGTTCAACCACAGCTGCAACGACAACCACAGGTGCAACAAGGAGAGGCGCAAGGAGAGCCGCAAGGAGAGGCACAAGGAGAGGTGCAAGGAGTGGCACAAGGAGTGGCGCAAGGAGTGGCACATGTAGAGGCACAAGGAGTGGCGCAAGAAATGGCACAAGTAGAGGCGCAAGTAGAGGTGCATGGAGAGGCGCATGGAGAGGCACAACTGTCCACAATGCTTGTTCCTCCAGAAGTAGGGGCACATCAGAAAATTGAGATTCAAGCAGAGGTATCATCCGAGCAAGCCACTCCTCCTGATGATCCATTGTCTTCCAGATCCCCAGCAAGAAAAAGGTCAAGGAGGACTAGTACAAGTTCTTCTTCAAGCCCCCTTCCTTCTGATGATCTAGATCTTGATTGGAACCCACCAATGCAGTCTGAGAGGGAGGCCCGCCATGAGCCGACAAAGGTAGCTAAGCCTAAAAGGAAGGTTCCCGCAAGGCTTTCGCTTATGGGTGATGACGACGAACAAGAAGTAGAAGTGGTGTATTCTGCTGTTGATGAACAGTCTGACGATGATGACCCAGTCATCACAGTCTTCACTCCAGCCCCAGAGGGCATGCAGCAGACAGACATTTTTACCCTATCCCGAATTGCTGCTGAGCGGGATGTGGGCAGCGTGGCACTGGTACCACCACCAAACACAGGTAACTACTACACCAAAACGACCTACAGCTGCCATATTTTCTCTTCAGAAGGGCCGTCAGGGACCTCATCCAGCTTGACCTCCGTTACCTCAAGTAGTGGTGCTGTAACTGTATGTGCACAACAGAGTCAAATTCGGCCACTCCCATCCTCCACTTCATCTGGCATTGAAAGTAGCACCTCCACCACCACCACCAGAAATCTCAACTCCCCAGTTTAGGACTTATTAGTATTAGCAAAAAGGCGGAAAACCTAGTTATTTGTTCCATTTGTAAAACTGTGGTTAGTCGGGGTAAGCTTGGTACCAAGTATGGTACCGGAAGCCAGAGAGGTTATCTCCAAAAACACCACACTATCCAGTGGGAGGCGCAGCTAAGTAAGATACGGGAAGCCAAAAGTACAACAAATCCAAATGTATCCATTGATATTGCATCTGATGATGACGAGGGGCTGATGATGGTGCAGAGGGGAGGTCAAGAAGCGACAGACATTTTTTCTGGTACACACAGCACCCCTGGTAGCAGCACTGCAGTGGTAGCGCCCATACCCTCTACCCCAGCAACACCTATGAGGCACACTAAGAGTCTGGGAGAGACTCCAGTGTGAAAAAGTACATCAATGAGCTTAACTGGGTTTAAGAAGTCTGGATCATCATCACGTATGAAAACGGTCCAGACCACCATTAAAAGCATGTTTTGGTCGGAGGCGCCATTTGAAAGCAACCACCCAAAGGCATGTCTTTATAATGCAATGCTGGCTAAAATGTTAGCGCTGGACCTTCTCCCTTTTTCTTTCGTGGAAGGGGTGGGTTTTATAGAATTTGTGGCAACAGTCTGCCCTAAATGGAAGGTTCCTAGCAGGTCCTATTTTGCCAGAGTTGCGGTTCCAGCACTACATCAAGATGTGCTGGAGGCGATTGGGGCAGCTTTGCAGAAGAGTGCTGTTCACACTATCCACCTGACAACAGACAGGTGCCAAGCCCATGATTACATGTGCATCACTGCACACTGGGTCTCTTTTGCAGGGGTTAGAGACAAGTTATCTGCAGGTGTTGACAGTGCCACAATTTTTCAAGCTAGTCGGAAACATGCAACAGTAGCCATGTTTGCCATAGAGAAATCTCATACTGCAGTAAACATTTTGGAGGATTTTAACAGTAAGGTCTTTGAATGGCTGCATCCAAGAAAGCGCATGATTGGTTATGTTTCCACGGATAATGGCAGTAATATAGTTAGGAAAACACACAAGATGATGGACGGAATGTTGCACATTGGCAAAACATTCACCCCCAGTCACATATCTGGGTTTAATCCATAGTTATTTTCCTCACCACGCCACCCTAGTTCAGACATGGTCATGTGCAAATCAGTCTTGACCCTGTGCCTCATGGTAACAGTCCAGCCCGAACTGCCAAGCCATGTCTTCCCTGGACAAGAATCAAGCATCCTAGGACCGGTTTCTGGCTATCAGCCATCTTTAGCCAGGATAGCTTGACTCCAGTGGCGTAGTGAGCACGGGACCCATGTCTGGGCATACCCTTCCCACATAGGGTGAACAGCAAAACACACAAGATGATGGACGGAATGTTGCACATTGGCAAAACATTCACCCCCAGTCACAGATCTGGGTTTAATCCATTGTTATTTTGCTCACCAAGCCACCCCAGTTCAGACATGGCCATATGCAAATCAGTATTGACCCTGCACCACATGGGAATAGTCCAGCCCGAACTGCCAAGCCATTTCTTCCCTGGACCGGAATCAAGCATCCTAGGACCGGTTTCTGGCTATCAGCCGTTTTCAGTCAGGATAGCTTGACTCCAGTGGCTTAGTGAGCACGGAACCCATGTCTGGGCATACCCTTCCCACATAGGGTGAACAGCAAAACACGGGAAGACATGGCTTGCAGGTCGGGCCGGACTGTTCCCATGTGGCACAGGGTCAAGACTGATTTGCATATGGCCATTTCGGAACTGGGGTGGCTTGGTGAGCAAAATAACAATGGATTAAACCCAGATCTGTGACTGGGGGTGAGTGTTTTGCCATTGTGCAACATTCCATCCATCATCTTGTGTGTTTTGCTGTTCACCCTATGTGGGAAGGGTAAGCCCAGATGTGGGTCCCGTGCTCACTAAGCCACTGGAGTCAAGCTATCCTGGCTGAAGACGGCTGATAGCCAGAAACCGGTCCTAGGATTCTTGATTCCGGTCCAGGGAAGACATGGCTTGGCAGTTCTGGCTGGACTGTTCCCATGTGGCACAGGGTCAAGACTGATTTGCATATGGCCATGTCTGAACTAGGGTGGCTTTGTGAGCAAAATAACGATGGATTAAACCGAGATCTGTGACTGGGGGTGAGTGTTTTGCCATTGTGCAACATTCCATCCATCAACTTGTGTGTTTTGCTGTTCACCCTATGTGGGAAGGGTATGCCCAGACGTGGGTCCCGTGCTCACTAAGCCACTGGAGTCAAGCCATCCTGGCTGAAGATGGCTGATAGCCAGAAACCGGTCCTAGGATGCTTGATTCCGGTCCAGGGAAGACATGGCTTGGCAGTTCGGGCTGGACTGTTCCAATGTGGCACAGGGTCAAGACTGATTTGCATATGGCCATGTCTGAACTGGGGTGGCTTGGTGAGCAAAATAACAATGGATTAAACCCAGATCTGTGACTGGGGGTGAGTGTTTTGCCATTATGCAACATTCCATCCATCATCTTGTGTGTTTTGCTGTTCAATCAATCAATCAATCAATCAAAGACATTTATAAAGCGCACTACTTACCCGGAGGGTCTCAAGGCGCTTGGGGGGGGGGGGGGGTGCTGCTACTGCTCGAACAGCCAGGTCTTGAGCTTCTTCCTGAAGGAGAGGTGGTCTTGGGTCAGGCGCAGGTCGGTCGGGAGGGAGTTCTAGGTCTTGGCGGCCAGGTAGGAGAAGGACCTTCCTCCTGTTGTCGTTCTTCGGATGCGGGGGAAGGCGGCGAGGGCGTGATTGGCTGATCGGAGGTGGCGTTTGGGAGCGTAGAAGTTGATGCGGTTGTTGAGGTAGCTCGGGCCTTGATCGTGTAGGGCTTTGTGTGCGTGGGTGAGGAGACGGAAGGTGATTCTTTTGTTGATGGGGAGCCAATGCAGGTCTCTCAGATGTCCGCAGATGTGGCTGTGTCGTGGGATGTCGAGGATGAGTCTGGCTGAGGTGTTCTGGATCCGCTGGAGTCTCTTCTTGAGCTTGGCGGTGGTTCCGGCGTAGAGGGCGTTGCCGTAGTCCAGTCGGCTGGTGACGAGGGCCTGGGTGACCGTCTTCCTGGTCTCGGTGGGGATCCACCGGAAGATCTTCCGTAGCATGCGCAGGATGTTGAAGCACGACGAGGAAACGGCGTTGACTTGTCTGGTCATGGAGAGGGAGGAGTCCAGGATGAAGCCCAGGTTGCGTGCGTGGTCTGTCGGTTTGGGTGTGGTGCCCAGGGCGGGGGGCCACTAGGAGTCGTCCCAGGCGGAGGGCGAGGAGCCCAGGATGAGGACTTCCGTCTTGTCTGAGTTCAGTTTCAGGCGGCTGGTCGTCATCCACTCGGCTACATCTTTCATCCCTTCGTGAAGGTTGGCTCTGGCGGCGGCGGGGTCGTTGGTCAGGGAGAGGATCAGCTGGGTGTCATCGGCGTAGGAGATGATGTTGAGGTTGTGTTGGCGTGCGATGGTCGCGAGGGGGCTCATGTAGACGTTGAAGAGGGTGGGGCTCAGCGAGGATCCTTGAGGGACGCCGCAGATGACTTCGGTGGCCTCTGACTTGTACGGTGGTAGACGGACTCTCTGTGTTCTTCCGTCGCGGAAGGAGATGATCCATTCCAGTGCCTTCTCCTGGATTCCGACGTTGCTGAGGCGCTGCACTAGGGTGCGGTGGCAGACAGTGTCGAATGCCGCGGAGAGGTCTAGGAGGATGAGGGCCGCTGTTTCTCCGTTGTCCATCAGGGCTCGGATGTCATCGGTGGCAGCGATGAGGGCGGTCTCGGTGCTGTGGTTGGCTCGGAAGCCAGACTGTGAGGGGTCGAGGGATCCATTCGTCTCGAGGAAGGCGGCCAGCTGTTTGTTGACGGTCTTCTCGATGACTTTGGCTGGAAACGGGAGGAGCGAGATGGGGCGGTAATTCTTGAGTTCCGTGGGGTCCGCTGTTGGTTTCTTTAGTAGAGCGCTGAGTTCGGCGTGCTTCCAGCTCTCCGGGAAGGTGGCGGTGCCAAAGGAGGTGTTGATGATGTCCCGCAGGTGGGGTGCGATGACAGCGTCAGCTTTGTTGACGACGTGGTGAGGGCAGGGGTCGGTCGGAGATCCGGAGTGGATGGAGTTCATCATGCGGACGGTGTCTTCGGTGCTGATCGGAGTCCAGGCGCGGAGGGTGGTGGAGGGGGGCGTTGCTGCGGTCGTGGCGTGCGTCGGTTGAATGCTGAAGCTGTTGTGTATGTCCACGATCTTGTTGTGGAAGTAGGAGGCGAGGGAGTTGCAGAGGTCTTGCGATGGGGTGATGTCGTTGTTTCCGGCGTTGGGGTTGGAGAGCTCTTTCACGATGTTGAAGAGTTCCTTGCAGTTGTGTGCGTTGTTGTCCAGCCGGTCCTTGAATGCAGTTTTCCTGGTGGCGCGGATGAGTTGGTGGTGCTTCCGGGTGGCGAGCTTGAGGGTGGTCATGTTGTCCGGTGTTGGTTCCCTTCTCCAGACTTTCTCGAGGCCTCGGCAGTTCTTCTTGGAGCTCTTGAGTTCGTCGGTGAACCATAGGGCTTTCTTGCTGCCGGGTCTGCTGGGCGGGGTCCTCAGTGGGGCGAGTTCGTCCGCGCAGTTGCTGATCCACTTCGTGAGGTTGTCGGCGGCCTGGCTGGGGTTCGCTGAGCTGGCGGGAGGGTGCTGGCTCAGGGAAGCGGCGAGCTGGTCGGCTGTGATCTTGTTCCAGCTTCTTCGGGCAACCTGTTGCTGGTGGTGGTGGATCGTCGTTCTTCTGAAGGTGAAGTGGACGCAGCTGTGGTCCGTCCAGTGGAGTCCTGTGGCATGGCTGAAGGCGATGTCTTTGCTGGATGAGAAGACGGCGTCGAGTGTGTGTCCGGTGAGGTGGGTGGGGGTGGACACCAGCTGCTTGAGTCCGAGGTTGGCGAGGTTGTCGAGCAGGGTGATGGTGTTGCGGTCGCTGTTGTTCTCCAGGTGGAAGTTGAGGTCCCCCAGGAGGATGTAGTCAGCGGAGGGGAGGGCATGCGGGCTGACGAAGTCGGCGATGTCCTCGCTGAATTGTGTGCGTGGTCCCGGGGGTCGGTAGATCAGGGTGCCTCTGAGGGTGGTCTTCGGGTCGGTGTGGATCTGGAAGTGTAGGTGTTCGGCGGTGGTCAGGGTGTCGGCGGTGTTGGTCGTGATGTGGATGGTGTCCCTGTGGATGATGGCGATGCCTCCTCCCATCTGGTTGGCGGTGCGGTCCCTCCGGGTGATCTTGTAGCCCTCTGGGATGGCGATGGCGATGTCGGGCACTGAGGAGTCGTTCATCCAGGTTTCCGTGAGGAAGGCAACGTCAGGAGCTGTGGTGTCGAGGAGGTTCCAGAGTTCGATGGCGTGTCTGTGGACGGAGCGGGTGTTGAGCAGGATGCACTTGAGGTGGTTGCTGCTGGTGTTCGGCTTGGCGGGTGCTGGTGCGAGGCAGGTCCGGATGCAGGTGAACTTGCAGGCGTGGCAGCTGAAGGGTCCGTGGGTGCGTCTCGGGGTGGCTCGGTAGCATCCTGGGATTCGGCCGGTGTTGAGGGCGTTGAGGGTGGCGGCGGTGTACGTCCGGCGGGTGGGCTGGGGTCCTCGAGGGCCAGGGGTCCTGGCACTGGGCGCGGTCCAGGCGCGGACGGGCGCAGACGGGCTTACCTTTGGCGCACCTTCGGCGCTCATTCGATGCTCCCGCTGCGCGCGTCCGCTGCGCGGTCGCTCTGGGGGCGTCATAAGAGGGGAGCCGGGAGGGAGGGTCTGCGGGGAGGCGGGTAGCGCGGCAACCAATCGGCGGGCGGGGTTTCGTGGGAGTCCGGCGGGAAAAAGAAAGCCTGGGGGCTCGGCGGCGGCCCTGCGGTGGCTGGGGCGGCGCTGGGGCGGCCCTGCGGTGGCTGGTGCAGCTCAGCGGCGGTCCTGTGGCGGCTGTGGCGACGTGCAGTGCGAGGCACAGGCAGCAGGTAGCAGCAGGTGAGGAGGAGCAGGTGGGGGCGACCAGGCCAAGGGCGCAGTGGTCACTCCTGGGCAGCGCAGTGGGTCCCCTTAAGAGGGGAGCCGGGAGGGAGGGTCTGCGGGGAGGCGGGTAGCGCGGCAACCAATCGGCGGGCGGGGGGGGGGCGGGGTTTCGCGGGAGTCCGGCGGGAAAAGGAAAGCCTGGGGGCTCGGCGGCGGCCCTGCGGTGGCTGGGGCAGCGCTGGGGCGGCCCTGCGGTGGCTGGTGCGGCTCAGCGGCGGTCCTGCAGCGGCTGGGGCGACGTGCAGTGCGAGGCACAGGCACAGGCAGCAGGTAGCAGCAGGTGAGGAGGAGCAGGTGGGGGTGACCAGGCCAAGGGCGCAGTGGTCACTCTATGTGGTCACCCTATGTGGGAAGGGTATGCCCAGACGTGGGTCCCGTGCACACGAAGCCACTGGAGTCAAGCTATCCTGGCTGAAGACGACTGATAGCCAGAAACCGGTCCTAGGATGCTTGATTCTGGTCCAGGGAAGACATGGCTTGGCAGTTCGGGCTCGACTGTTCCCATGTGGCACAGGGTCAAGACTGATTTGCATATGGCCATGTCTGAACTGGGGTGGCTTTGTGAGCAAAATAACAATGCATTAAACCCATATCTGTGACTGGGGGTGAGTGTTTTGCCATTGTGCAACATCCCATCCATCATCTTGTGTGTTTTGCTGTTCACCCTATGTGGGAAGGGTATGCCCAGACGTGGGTCCCGTGCTCACTAAGCCACTGGAGTCAAGCTATCCTGGCTGAAGATGGCTGATAGCCAGAGACCGGTCCTAGGATGCTTGATTCTGGTCCAGGGAAGACATGGCTTGGCAGTTCGGGCTGGACTGTTCCCATGAGTGTTTTGCCATTGTGCAACATTCCATCCATCATCTTGTGTGTTTTACAGTAATATGAATGATGGTGGCTATTTCAGAGTGCCGTGTTTGGCGCACAGTATTAACATTGTTGTTCAAGATTTCTTGAAAAAAGAAAACAAAGTCAGCAAGTTACTGACCACCTGCCGAAGAATCTGCACACATTTCAGCCATTCGTTTAAGGCCCAGAAGCAGTTGAGGATCATGCAACGTGACCGTAGAGTGCCAGTCAGAAGATTCATCCAGGAGGTGGTAACACGTTGGAACTCAACCTTCTACATGCTTGAGCATCTGTCTGAGCAGTGCTTGGTAATCAATGAGTATGTCTTGCACAGGGTTCTTCTATGAAAGACATGAGTTTAGAGGTGGAGGAATGGGACCTAATTAAAAGCCTGACAGACATGTTTCGTCCTTTTGAGGTCTTCACGCGTGAAGTCAGCAGGGAGGACTGTACTTTTAGCAAAGCTATCCCATTGTTGCGCATGCTAGAGCACCAACTGAAGGCGGTGTCTTCAACGTTCAAAGATGATACTGACAAGCAAGACGCATATCAGTTGGCGGAGAGCCTATTAACCCGCCTAGTTGACAACGAAAGGCTTAAAAAAATACATACAGAACAACACTACATTTGTGCCACTATTCTGGATCCACTGTACAAAAAGGCACTGGCCAGCAATGCATTTATTCATTTTACTGAAGCAGATGTTTCAAAGTACAAACATTGGCTAGATCGGTCAGCCACTCGGTTTGAAAAAGAGCGGCAGGAAATTGAAGGAACCGGCAGAAGTACTACTGAATCAGCAGGCCATCCGGCATCAAGGTCCACTTCTGTGGCTGAAGGCAGTCACTTTCCCTCACAGCCGTTACCGACACCAGCAACCATATCATCATCCTCACCTGCACCAGGCCCAGCCATAATATTGTCGGAAGCGGATTGGATAACTCATCAAGGGTTTGCTCCTTCCAGTGTTGATGCAAAGGCCTCAGATGGTACGCAAAGTTCAGCACCCCTGGATGACCTTGAGTGGATGGTGCAGGCCTATCTGGATAACCCAACAGAGGTCTTCAATGATCACAACCCATTGCTGTATTGGTATGGGAAAAGGGGTCAATGGTCACTGATCCCCAAGCTGGCTCGAAATTATTTGTCTTGCCCACACACAAGCGTGTCTTCTGAGCGTGTTTTCAGTGTAGCTGGTGCCATTGTAACTTCAAAAAAGACCCGCCTCTCGCCCAATACTGTGGAGAGGTTAACAATGATCAAGATGAATCAGCACTTCATACCACCAAATTACAAAATATGTGAATCCATGCAGGAAGAAGAGGACACCGACCTAGGTGACTGAAATTCTTCTCTGTTAGTTGGCCTACTCCTGTCTCAATTCACAGAGTTTGAGGACAAGCTCTACTTCTCTGACATCTAGGCCTGAAACTGACTTCCTTTTTGTTTCGTCCTGACTCCTTATTCACTTAAACTCCTGTGTGTCTTTCTTTGTTTTGCAACTTTTATTACAACAAAACTCTAATCACAACAAATCCATCAGCAGCACTGTCTTCGTCTTATTTCCTTATTGAAGGTGCTGCTGTCTCCAATCCTGAAGTTCACAAGTTCACAACTCAGTCATGCTCCTCTATCCTCCTCCTCCAGACTACCTCTAGCCATTTCCCTCAAGGCAGATGGCTGGATTACGCAGAATGAAGAAACTGTCGCCTCGTAGACGAGTCCCCTCAAAAGAAGTGGGACTGGAATTACTGACTATATGCTGATTGCTGACAGTTACTTCTGAAATTGACACGAGAGGCTGCCCTGTGGGCCTTCACTTTAAGAACAAGATGCGGACAAAAAGTGGAACAGGTAATGAATAATGAGATGGCATGCAGTGGACAGCACTGGCTGTCTGGCTCTGATGAAATGTGCATAAAATGAATCATATGTCTTCTGTTATTATTTAATCTTTTACACACTAAATGTAACTCAAGTCTACTCTGTTTTTTACCTTGTTTAATTCAAATTGTACTTCTACTGCAGGGGCCACTATGTTGGTTTTTTTAATATGCAAAATGTCCTTGGACTTACTGCGTGTGTAGAATGCGACTGCATGAACAACATTGAGTTTGCCAATACACCATGATGATGATGAGTCTTGATGATCAAAGTTACGTAATATCTTTTTTCTTTACAGTCACTCACTGGGATGGATGGATCATCATCGTCGGTTTACAGAAGAACTATGGCCATTTCGTGAGTGGCAAACAGGTAAACCAGTCAACAACAACTTCAGCAGAACCACATGTTTGTCTAGTCGTGGTATGGAGTGGTCGCGCCAGTGTAGTGTTGTTATGCCAGAGTCCAGACAGCAGTTCATGTAAAATTGCGGCTATGTGGCTTGCTGCATACAATTAGATATGCTATGTCTGTCTGTGTCAAAGAGGTATGCTACATCAGGTTGCTTTACTCAGTGGTGCCTGCCTTGACCGTCTGCATGGCCCTGGCCTGCTGTGTGCTAATTACTATCCTTGAAAAGGAGACTGGGGAGTACGCACTTTAGAAATGAGGCTTGTATGTAATACTGTTGCCTCTGAAATGGAAAGTGTTATTTTGGAACTACACACGGTACCTTATTCTCCATGGTGTTTTTTAATATCACTTCCTGTTTTTCCATCAACAATTACAGGCCGGCTTTTACCCTGTGTGATGGGAAAAACAATTAACTCAGGCTTACCATTAGCGATCCGCAATTCCGAATACGCCAGGCAGGCAGTGGACAGTGTATCTGGTCACCAAGATTGATCGATGGAGCGTCAGATGGAATGGAGGAGTACCGCGAATAAGAGGAACGGCTGGATGCATGCAACTTCCCAAATTGAACAGGACAACTACAACATACAGTTACAGTATCCTCTTCACTTCTCCTTATCTTTTAAATAATGTTATTGTTGTGAACTTCTATGAGTGCGACTCTGTGCGTTTGTTTGCTCTCTGTTTCAAATTCATCCATCCAGCTATTTGATAAGTTTCTTTGCTATTTTTAAAACTAATTTAATGTACTAATAAGTGTTTATTCTCTCTGAGGGCAGATAGGCAAGTAAAATTGCATAATTACTGCAGCCCTGTACTGTCAAATTGTTTCTTCATAGTTAGTAAGTTGTAGTAAGTACTACTTTTCAGTAACCTAAGCATCCATTTAGCAAACAACTTCATGCATGCAGTAGTGCACTTCCTTTATGTCCCTTAAAAGATTTATGGATATCTTCGTATCCAAAGATTTGTTTTTCTTCATTTGTTGTTTGTCCATGCTGTGTTTTTTTTTCCTTTCTCCACAAAACTTTCCCAAAAACCCCATTCCCATCCAATTTGCAAACCCTAACCCTCTTCCCCCGGGCTGTGTGGTTTTCATTGAGGTGTGACTATATGACAATAATAATTCCACACACTTGCTGGGGAGGATAAGGTCAAAGCAACAGAATATCAATTTTAAGGCTGGTGAAGGAATCCAAGGATATATTTTTATTCTTATTCAGCTTGACACACACCCATGAGTATTTGAAAATCAAATCAGAATTTCATGTGCGCCATCAATTGGATTGATTATCAACAACATCCTCCTCCTACACGTGACGAATCAAATACTTACGCTGACGTGTCCTTCACCTTCAGTACTATTTCTTGTAGTAGCCATACTATCCATGCAACTAGTACTTATATTTTGAATACTATAGTATTGCTTAGGCTACAATTTATGGCACTGTTCTTGTGTACTGTACTATCTATCGTACTGTTCTAATGCTACACTCAGGCCATTTAATGTTTCATTTCCTTTTATTTCATATGTTGCTGCTGCCAGTGTGTACCACTACTACTACCACCATAACGATGACATTTCATCCGTCCAGGATTCCATAGCCAACCTTAATCGCCATTTGCCATGCAGCCAGCCCTGTGCATAGCCCTATTCTCAAACACAAATCACAGGTCAGATAAGCATTTTGGGGAAGGAAGAATAATGAAGTAGGTGGAGAGGAGAGACTGACGGCAGTACTAGTAAAGTAGTAGGACAATTGAATTCACTAACTTTGTCAGTGGCACTTTTGTACAAATTTGGGCGATTAGACAATTTGAATCAACCAGCCAGTTAAGTTTCAGGAAAACAAACGTACAGTTAACCCATCCCTGCCTCCCACACAAAACAGTAAAAAACGCGGATGCTGTGTTTTAGTTGAAATAAATAATTATTTGAACCCTAACAAAAATAAACTATCCCACAAGAAGACCCGACCCACTCCCCTCCCTAACCCCAACCAATCTCCATGAAATGAGTTTCCAAAAGTCCAAAAACCCCAATGCCCAATTCCCACCCCCCCTCAAAAGTCTTTTAAAAAGAGGCAAGGGACAGTCTCTCCTCTACTTCCGCCGGCGGTGTCCTTTGGCTAGGTGGTCACGCTGCTCTCTCCGGAGGTCCTTGAGCAGGGCTTTCATCCTCGCCACCTCCTGCTCAAGGTTGGACACTCTGAGGGTCAAGCGGTGCTCACAAGCCTTGCACTTGCAGGTACTGTGGGGGGCTGCTGATGTTTTTGCTGCTCGGTAGCGGCAGGTGGCTGCCAGACCACGGCTCCGTACCACTGAAGGCTTGCGCTGACTGTATGACCCTGGATCAGCGGAGGAGGATGCAGCTGTCGTGGATGTTGTCGGCTGCGACTGCGTGTCCTCCTCCTCCTGGGCCACCAGCCGCCGATATTTGGCGTCAATTTCCTCCAGCTTCCGTTGCCGAGCCCGTCTAGCCAACTCCTTCCTTGTTAGTTTGAAAGGAGCATCTATATGAAGAAAGAAAAACATACTGTAACCAATGCTCTTTAAGATTAACACAAAATAATTCAGCAGAAAGTTGTGTCACAGTAGCACTAGCAACTTGCAAGCACAGTACATAACATTTGTGGCACGTATATATCTAACCTCTCACGTTGTCGCCCTCTGCTCTAACATTAGTGGGAGTTTCAGGAATTCTACTAGCACTATATGGACTCACTACATTAGACTGAGACAGCACACCCGTCTTCTTCTTCTCTCTTGTTTAGCGAAATTGGTACGTAAACTTGTGGAAGCCGGCATAATGCCAGTGCAGTTAACTTGCACCCGAAAAAAACAGACGCAAGCCATGATGACACAGACTTGCGTTACTGTTACCAGTTCAGTACATGCAGGTGGTGAAGCTCTTACTTTTCTATTATGGGTGGCACTGGCTATACTCTGTTACAAGGGCTACTGCTTAATTAATTTAACTTTCACCCTGCTCTGCCCCTGACCACAACAAAAGGAAAATGAAGAAGATAAATAATATGATCATCTATCCCTTCACAGGATATTTGCTTACATGTGGGATGACATTTAGGTGCTTTGTTTTTGATTGAGTGAACACCGATAAGCCACACATGAATGACAGAGTTGTAAAAAAAATTATTAACAGAGGTAGTGAGTGAGTGGTCACTGTAATCGCCGGATGTATGCTGTGCTTGCAAACTACTGTTACTACTAGTCATGGTAGTATTCTGAAAACTTACAACTTCTACTTTCCTTGGGTTTGCTACTCCGGCATGGACGCGCGGTGTTACATGCTATTTAAAGTAACACTTCATCCAGTGACCGTCTACTCTGTCTACATACACCTATGCTAACTATGAGGAAGATACCATCCAGGCAGGCAGGCATTAATCCATTCAAAGCAAATGTCAATCATTCTTCTTAATGTCTGACTCTCAACTGGACAAACCTTACTTTTTCTCACCGAAAAACAACCTTTTTATTTTGTAAAACGCCAGCCATGCATCCGTGCTTGACTTGAATTTGAATTTGAACCAAAGAATACATTGCGCACACATACAGTTTCTGTTTCACCTACCCAGGCAGTCCTCTTTTCTTTCTCCTTCCACCCATCTTTGCTTCAGCCTTCAACCGGCCATGCATCAGATTCCCAGCCACCTCGGGCAGCATTCAAAAACAAGTATCATTCTTTGCCAGTCATTAATTTTCACTCGCTCGTCCTTCCTTACACCCTTCTTTCCCTTTTCGTTCATCCCATCCATCAAGTTCATCTCTGATCTGACTTGGCTTCTCGATAAAACTTTCACAGCTGAGTTGAAGTCAAATTTAGAGGAGGCCATTGGTTACTCATCTACTCCCGCCGCTATTGCTAATGAGAAGTTAAGGTTGACTGTCTTCTACCTGGTTGACAAAAACTTATTCTAAATTTGTAAGTCTTCTTAACAGTTAAGTGTACTTGTACTGTACAACATATACACCCTTGTAGAGAACACACTCTGCAATATCAATAAGTAAGGAATATAATAGCTTACCACTGTCCACCACTAGCGTGTCACAGTAGGAGGAGGAGGACACGCAGTCGCAGCCGACAACATCCACGACAGCTGCATCCTCCTCCGCTGATCCAGGGTCATACAGTCAGCGCAAGCCTTCAGTGGTACGGAGCCGTGGTCCCCACAGCAGTTCCTGCTGGCTGTGGCACCGCATCCAATCCCTGGAGTGCCCACCTCCGCGCTGGCCCCGGCACTGGTGGTTGGCTGTGCCGATGGTGTTATGCCTAGAAAAAACATTTAATATTTGTAGATGCCATTTACACCACTCCCTATTTTGTCTAGGAATGAAAAAAAGTTACTAGTACTACATAAACAAATGTAAAAATTTGTGACTCTCTAGTCTAAACTAAAAATTTCCCTTTCTTCAGGGAAGGGTGTTTTTTATGTATGCTTAACCATAACATGTGATGCTACACTTTTTGACACAACTGATGAATGCTTGCTTTTTAACACGCACCATTTTTCTCATAACAGACAGAAGCTTCCCTTCTACGAACAAGAGCAAGATCATCATCTTTTGTTATTCGGAGTCATCAACGATTCATCCCCACCAAGACTTTAAGTTCCAACCAGGTGAGGGCGCT
The DNA here is from genome assembly GCF_964263255.1 of Lissotriton vulgaris. Lineage (NCBI taxonomy): Eukaryota > Metazoa > Chordata > Amphibia > Caudata > Salamandridae > Lissotriton > Lissotriton vulgaris. The sequence goes on along the minus strand of NW_028250947.1, from coordinate 90,670 downwards.
CCCACAATTAATGTGTGAAATCAGCCACTTTTCAGTCATTCACCGTTTGTTATATGACATTGATTTTAATAAATGTTTTTATATAATGCATAATTTTAATTTTTACAGAGTACACACACAGCTAGTTGTTTTACTTTTAATAAAGCTTTAAAACTTACATAGACTCTGTGGTTTTTGGTCATGAGTGAGTGAGCGAAAGGGTTTGCAATTTGCAAGCATGAGTCCGTGACTCTGAGAGGTCGGGACTCTGACTCCATAGTCTTATGTTCTGGGTTGTCATTGGGGATCATAGCTGCATTCGGGAGCTAATTAATGACTTTCTGACACACTAGCTAGTCAGTAAGGAGATTGGGGGTTCAACTTCTGTTATGACTGAGGTATGTGGAAAGTCTAACTGCGCCTATTATAATTTATGCCCTATTTCTTGTCCATAGTTCTGTATGTGCAGAATAGTCCCTGCAACAGTAGTAGTATGTCCTCCTATCCAATCAAAAAGTAAACTAGCATCTTATTCTTTGTAGCCATTGACATTTTATTGTTGGGAATTGTCAAAGCGTAACATTTAGAAGGCTTCAATAGACATTATGGACAATCCAGACGACTGCACTCAGTGCCTAGAGCTATTGCTGAATAGGAGTTTTGTTTAACCGTACACCTTTTGCCAACTGTGCAAGCTTAGCTAGCAACACAGACAGACTAATAATAAACTAGTAGTAGCATAGAGAGTCATAGTAGAGGCAGGATATGAATTTAGAAACAGACTACAAGAAGATCAAAGACGATTTCAGAAAAAATTGAATTATGAGGAACGTTTGGAATAAATAGGTGCTGTAAAAGATAGGGAAGTATAATTAATAATATTAATAGGAAAACTTACTGGGGCCAGCAGAGGAGCCCTCGGCGGACCTATCCTGGCCTTCCTGTTGTTCCTGCTCCGCCGGCAACGCTACATCCACCTCTATCCTCTTGCCCCTGGGGGATCTGATGTACTTGAAAGAAAATTCGAGGGTCCCCCTACTGTGAGGGGAACAATCCGATGCACAGCATGAGGACCGTAGTCTTATTCCATAGACCCATTAGTCAAGAGTCTGAATGTATAATTTCACAATTTTTAATCTTCAAGTGGTGAATATTCTTGCATATTCAAGTTCAATATGGTGATACAAGCCAAAAGCGTGTCACTACATAGTCTATAACTCAACCATTGTAATCCTCAACAAAATATCCCGATGCATTTCGGGCAAAAGCCCTTTCTCAAGGGAAATGCTCTACAAAAGAAAACAAATATAACCTGAATAAATTGTCTGTAAAATAGTAGATATGTACGATCGAATGCACTCATGCATTAGCCGGCTCTTAAGTGGCTATACAGAAAGTGACGGAAACTAAAACCATGTGACAAATTACAAAAAAAACATGCGGGTATATGGCGATATCCAGAGTTGTGTAAGAGATGGTATCCAAAGTAGTGCATACGGAGACAGAACTTGGAAAAAACAAACAGTAACAACAAGCGGTAGAAATAAAGCGTCTGTTGCGGTGTCAAACCAAGGTTAAAGTGATGAGAAAAGCGAGCGTGCCAAAGTGCACTTAAGAGTGCTCCAGAAGTTACTTACATGAAAATGTTTACAAGGATGCCTCGCGGCGTGCCAGCAGGGTAGTGATACGGTGAATGGAGGGTCTAACGCGGGTATACCAACAATGATAGACACAAACAATGGACACAGTGCAAGGGGTTAGTAGACAAGAAAGAAAGACCAAAGTGTAAAGTCAAGCTGGTGAAAAATAAATCGCCATTTTGGAAGGGACAAAAAACACAGTGCAACAAGAGAGATAGTGTAAAGTGAAACGGACAGGTGATATATACAAATTACAGAGACGTGAAATTATCATAGATAACAAAGAAATTCAATTCGATCGTTCAGCCCGTTGGGCGCCATCGTGGAAAGGAAACGGATCCAAAAGTTCTCACGTTTGAGTAAAGTGTTCTTGTTGTTGTAGGTTGCTGGTACTTGTTCCAAAATCTGAAATTTGAGTTGGGCTACAGTATGTCTAAATTCAGGCAAAGTGGGAAGCTACAGTGGATTTCAGATTGTTGGTACGAATGTTGCTTTTATGCTCTAAAATCCGGGTGCGGATTTTTTTTTCGGTGTGCCCCACATAACATTTACCGCACGGACACTTCAAGAGATAGATGACGTTGTTCGAATTGCATGTGGCATTCACTTTAAGTTTGATAGGATGCCCTTTCATGGGGTGACAGATGACATTGCCAGTGATGCAGTTGTTACAGTTGGAACAGTTATAACAAGGTTTCAGTCCTTTATATACCATCTGTGTATCATCGTGGCTGGGTTTCGATAGGATTTCTTTTAAGTTTCTACCTCGTTTGAATGCGAAAATGGGAGGTTGGTTGAACAAACCCCTGAAATCTGGTTCCAGGGTGAGGATGGACCAATGTTTTCGAATGATGGCCTGAAAACGATTGGACGTTTTAGAATATTTGGATACAACAACCAAACGTTCTGATTTGTCTTTTGATTTTGGTTGCAACAAGGCAGACCTGCTTTTCTTGTCACTTCTTGTTATGGCGAGATCCAATATAGGTGTAGGGTATCCTCTTGCTTTCAACCTGTCGAGAGTGTGTTTCATTTGTATCTTACATTCGTCTTCATTGGAAACTATGCGTTTTATCCGTAGAAGTTGGGCATAGGGTAGATTGTTCTTGAGGCCAGGGCGGTGGAAACTACTGTAGTGAAGAGTGGAGTTTCTGTCTGTAGGTTTACGATATATAGTGGTGGACCAATCTCCTTGACTCCTGTGGATTTCCACGTCTAGATAGTGTATGAGTCTTTCATTGTGTTCCCATGTAAACTGGATTCTTTCGTTGAATTGATTCCATGTTTCCAGGAAGGCATTCAAAGTGTCTGCGTTGCCCTCCCATAGGAGGAAAATGTCATCGATGAAGCGTAGATACAGTCGGCCGTGTTCTTGCCAACTGTTCTGACACAGGATGTAGGACTCCTCAAATTGCCTCATGTAGATATTGGCATAGCATGGAGCTGCCGAATTTCCCATGGCAGTGCCATTGAGTTGGAGAATCCATTTGTCCTTGACTGAGAAATAGCTGTGGTATAGCGTGAATATAGTCAATTGCATTAGGAATAATTTGAAGTCCGCATCTAAATCAGATGAGGATAGAGCGTCTTCAATAGATTCGATGCCTCCATCGTGTGGAATGGAGGTATAAAGTGAACATACGTCCACCGTACACATGATGAGTTGGGTGTTTCTGAGCTCATTCATGATGGGTTCAATTTTGAGCAAGAAATCAGTTGTGTCTTTAACATGCGATTTAGTAGCTAGAACAAAAGGTTGCAGATATTTATCCAAAAATTTGCCCACATTTTCGTGTAGGCTGCCTCTAGTCGACACGATGGGTCGAAAAGGGGGGTGAGTTGGATGCTTGTGCATCTTGGGAAGCATGTATAGTACAGGAGGTCTGGGGTTAGATGGTGTCAAAAATCTGCGAGTCTTGTCGTTAATGGTGCCTTGATCAAATGCTGTCTTGACAATGAGTGTCAAATCTTGCGAGTACTCCTTGGTGGGATCTCCTGGTAGGAAATCGTAGGTATTTTTGTCGTTGATGTGTATGTTTACTTGTTGGTCATAGAAGGTGGTGTCCATGATGACTAGGGCACCACCTTTATCGGCATTCTGACAGGTGATAGTCGGGTCGTCGGCCAATTTTTGGAGGATATTTCTCTCCTTCCGGGTAAGGTTCCCACGTTTTATGTTCGATTGAAAAGGCAGGTTCAAGATTTCTTGCTTGATCAGATTTTCAAAAGCATCAATAATCTTGTGGCTTTGTGGTGCCATGAATGTGCTGTGGGGTCTCAATCCCTTGAGCATGTCTTCTTCCTGTGTTGAAACGGGATTGATGTTTAAAAAATAGTGTTTTAAACGGATGTTACGAATCAGTTTAAAAGTACTGACTTCCAGTTCCAGAGAGTTGATGGCAGTAGTTGGAACAAAGGATTGACTCTTTTGTAGGGTGTTGATTTCATCACAGGTTAGATTGGTAGAGGATATGTTGATGACCAAATTGTCTTGGGTGTTCAACGTCTGCCCTTGGGTTTCTTTTTGGTTTGTGGAGGTGTCTTTTCTGCTTCCTCTGCGGGTTTTTCCCGCCGGGGTCTTTCTGTTGATCCGGGCCCGACTCTAAAAAATGAACAGAGGAGTCTGTGGAGGTACTCGGTGTTTGTGAATCAACATCTGGTGTTGTGCGGGTTGGCCCGAAATGCATCGGGATCTTTTGTTGAGGATTACAATGGTTGAGTTATAGACTATGTAGTGACACGCTTTTGGCTTGTATCACCATATTGAACTTGAATATGCAAGAATATTCACCACTTGAAGATTAAAAATTGTGAAATTATACATTCAGACTCTTGACTAATGGGTCTATGGAATAAGACTACGGTCCTCATGCTGTGCATCGGATTGTTCCCCTCCCAGTAGGGGGACCCTCGAATTTTCTAGCTTTGCGCACACACTGCTTGGTCAGACAGTGTTACAACCCGGTTGCACGCTACAATCCATTACCAACACAAATCTGTCTATCTACGCTGTGCGAGTTCCCCCTCACTTTTGATTTTGTACTTGAAAGAAAGACACAAACATGGATGATTTTTGTCAACCAAATGAAACATTTCAAAAAAACAATAACAAATTATTTCTGGGAAATAGACAACAATTGCACTAAATGTATTGACCTATCTGCTGTGGTCTACTAGGATATTAGTATTGCTGGATTCACGGACCATCTACTTGGAAAGTTATGTAACTCTCCCTAAACCAACTACAAAAAGGTTCTACTGGCAGGCAGCACTCCGCAGCACGTGAAGTGACAGACACAGTCCGCCATGATTGCAGACCACCAAGTTTCCTACTAAATAACCAGTCATAATATACTTAAACTATCAATCCACCACCACTATCTCTTCTTAGTGGCAGGAGTACAAGGAAGGACTGGACTTGAGTCTCTAGTGTCTAGCATTACGCAGTTCTGTAAAGTACACTCATACATAAGCACTCAGGCCAAATGAGCACAAAATTAAAAACAAGTAAGCATAGTAGCACCGCCAGTGAGCAGGCGAGCACCTGCAATCACAGAACCTTTTGAAACATAATTTAACTGCAATGTAACTCTAGTGTCTGTCTAGCATTACGCAGTTCTGTAAAGTACACTCATGCATAATCAGTCACCCAGGCTAAATGAGCACATAATTGAAAACAAGTAAGCATAGTAGCACCGCCAGTGAGCAGGCGAGCACCTGCAATCACAGAACCTTTTGAAACATCATTTACCTGCAATGTAATCGGCAGCATGCTTGCTCTTCGGAAAAACCTAATATTTGCAAGATCATAACACAGAGCAGGAGAAAACAAAGTAGTGATTAAATACTAGCTATTACTACTCACCAAGGCCCGGGATCTCAACTCCAAGCAGGTGGAGCAGTTCTTGCTCCCAGTCCAGGATGTCAGACCACCGGTGCGTCGCCTGGTTGTAGGTGCGCCGGACCCCAGATGCTTGATACATGGCCCGGTACACCTTCCCCCATAGCTGGCGACACTACCGGAGCCCGTACCCAGTACCGGGCCTGCCGCGACGGTCTTGGGGAGGTGGCGCTGGACAAAGAAAACCAGTGCGGCCACCTCCACCGCGCTGAAGATTTCCCGGGCAGCTACTTCCTCCCCCCTTAAGCACCCACAAGGGAGCCGGGTACGGGGTGCGGGACCATTCCCCTTTATGTTCTTCCCGACTCCCTTTGCCATGGTCTTGGACAGGAAAGGAAAATAAAATAGGAAAGAAAGAATAGGGAAAAAGTAGATAAAAGAAAAGAGTTAAAAAAAAGTAGTTTTAAAGTAACCAAAAGTAGAAAAAAACACAAAATATAGATGTAGAAAAATAAAAAGATAGATAACGAGTAAAAAAAATTAAAACAAAGTTCAAAGAAACAAAGGATTGCAAAGATTAAGGGAGGATTGAAAAAGCATGCCCAGAACCATAGCAATGAATGAAAAACAAGATGGGCGCGCCCATTGCGATCACGTGGGTAAGTTTGCGTGATATTTCCCCCGCGACGCGAACATGTAGTTGCGGCCTGCACGTAGGAAATGCACAATGCGAGCATGCAACTGGCGCCCAGAAATACGCAACGCAAACACTGAAAACAAGAAGGCCGCACCCATGTATGACCACATGGGTAACTTCGCGGTCGTCGCACTGAAAAAAACCCACAAACACGCAAAGCCCCCCACGAACACCCAAAAATAAAACAAATCCTCAAATTCACACAAGTTCGTGGATTTTGTGGACCGTGAATTCGCTTTTGCGCGAATGCGCGTACCGCGGATTTGCAAATTTCGCCCATACACGTTTCTAATCTAGCTTGCAGGAGCCTACCCACCACTTTGACCAGGGACTCCAGCAAAGAGATTGGTAGATAAAAGCTTGGCTCCCCACAATTTCCTTTAATAAAAATAAGAACAGGTAACATGAGCCACATGTCTAACTTGCCTTTGTGACAAATGGCTCATATGACATTTCTCAAGAGAGGGGCCCAAAATCGTTTTGGATCCCATCTGTGCCAGGTGCTTTCTTTCTGCGACTGTTGTTTTTTGCTTGGCACTCTGAAATTTACCTAGTAACCCCTTTATCGGTTTCGCCTGTAGACACCTCCCATGCCTGTCACTATGGTGACGATCTCTTGTGTAAAAAAAAACCTCTAAAAAGGGGTTTTTAGCCCTCCTCATTACTTACCAGTTTTTGGCATCAACTTCACTCTTCTTTGCTGCCTTCTAGTCTGGCAGAATATGAGAGGCGTCACTTCCTTTTCTTACATGGCGCATGTACGAAGTACAGCAAATTAATCTTAATTAGTGTTCGTCCTTTGCTCATGCTGTGATTGAGGTACTATTTCTTCTTTGTTGGTGTTTTTTTTAAAGCACAAACCCAACCTGGTCCAAAGGTATCAGTGCTTTACATGAGTACAAGTTACATTGCACAAGTTCACATTCTTTTTTTAGGCCTCGCTTAGGCAGCGCATGAGCTGTCTCTCGAGATATGATGGATCTATTGTATGGGCTTTCAGCTTGCCAATCCATTTCAATTCTTTGACTCATGTGCCTTTCAAAATTCCTTAATTTTCGTTGGTGAATAGTGTGCATTTGTCCCTCCTTTTGCTGTTTTAGTCATGCCCTGGAGACTGATCCTGTTACATGGATCATTTCACTATTGGCTATATGTTAGTTTTAGCACATTACTTTTTGTTTTGGCTGGGCTCATTTTGGCTTTCCGAACGCGCTCAGATGAGGGCTGCAAATCATGTCCTTATCTTGTTTTTCTTAGCATTGGTTTCACAAACGCTTTTTCAGCCAGAGGCTATGTTGTTTTTCATCCTATAATATTTTTGGTTTCATTAGCACAAATGTACAAACCTTAAATAATATGCTTAATTAATGAAAGTTTAGTTTAGGAAGAACAGTAGGATTAACCTATTTACATTGTATTTTTGACAGCATGATTATTTGTATACGATTAAAGAAGTAAACATGCAGTTATTGTTCTGTTTTATGATATCGAAAGCAGCTTTAAGTTGCCCATGTTCAACTTTTGATGCTTTCTTTTAGATTTCAATAATTGGGGAAATACAACCAATATTGAAGGATGCCTCCATTTGCTCTCCAAACGAAGCATGTAATGTGAGCCTACTTAATATTATATCCTGAAAGTAGACAGTGCAAAGACAACCTCAGCACCACCACAGCACCATCTCAGCATCAGTGCAGCACCACTTCACCACCAGTCAGGGTCATTCAGCATCACTCAGCAGCACCTGAGCATCACCACACCACTAGCAGAGCACCACCTCAGCATCAATCAGCCCAAGCACAGAACCACCTTAGTCCCATAGCAGCACCACCTCAGCCCCAGAGTATCACCACCCTAGCATCAGCACAGCACAACTGCACCACCTCAGCATCAGCACAACACCACCTCTGCACCAGTGCAGCACCACACCACTACCAGTGCAGCACTTCCTCAGCATCAGCGCAGCACCAGTACAGCATCATTCAGCACCACCACAGCATCCCTCAGCACCACCCAGGAGCAGTGCAGCATGTCATCAGCATCACTTAACACCACCAAAGCATCATCTCAGGATCAAACCAGCACCACCTCTTTATCAATGCTACACCACCAGCGCAGAACCAACTCAACACCAGAGCATCCCTACCACAGCGTCTGCGTAACACAACTTCAGCACCAGTATAGAACCACCTCAGCAGCAACTCAGCACCAATGCAGCACCGCTTGAGCATCAGCGCAGCACCACCTCAGCATCAGCAGAGCACCAACTAAGTATCACTCAGCACCACCTGAGCACTAGCTCAGCCCCACCTAAGCACAAGCATGGCACCATCTCCTCAGCATCACTCAGCACTACAACAGCATCACTCAACACCAGCACAGCATCACTCAGCATCACTACAGCATCACTCTGCACCACCTTAGCATCACTCATCACCACCTCAGCATCAGGACAGCACCACCTGGGCACTACAACAGCACCACCTTAGCATCAGCGCAGCACCACATGAGCAGATCACAGAACCACCTCAGCACTAGCACAACATCACCTGAACATCAGCACAGCATCATCTCAGCATCAGCACAACACCACCACTGCATCCTTGCACCACAACAAGCGCAGCCCCACCTCAGCACCAGCAAAGCCCTAACTCAGCATCAACACAGCCACTCCTCAGCAGCAATTCAGCAACAATGCAGCACCACTTCAGCATCAGCGCAGCATCATCTCAGCACATAACCAACTCAACATCATTCAGCACCACCTTAGCACCAGCTCTGCACCACCTGACCACCAGCGCAGTACCTCCCTCCAGCATGAATGAGCACCACCTCAGCATTACTGAGCACCACTGCAGCATAACGTAGCATCACCACAGTATCACTTTGCACCAACTCAGTATCACACAGCATCACCTGAGCACCACCACAGCACCACCTTTGCACAGCACCATCTTAGCGTCAGCACAGCACCACCTCATCACGAGTGCACCATCACCAGTGCAGCATCAGCGCATCACCAACTCAGCATCAGCACAGCAGCATCTCAGCTCACACCAAAACAGGATAATTCAGCACCAGCTCAGCACCACCTGACCACCAGCACAGCACCTCCATCTCAGCATGACTGAGCACCACCTCAACATCACACAGCACCACCTCAGCATCACTTAGCATCACCCAAGCATGACTTAGGACCACGTCTGTATCACCCAGCATCACCTGCACACCACCACAGCACCCCCTTTGCACAGCACCACCTTAGAATCTGCACAGAACCACCTCCTCACCAGTACACCACCACCATTGCAGCCCCACTTCAGCATCAATACAGCACCACCTGAACATCAGTGCGCCATCAACTCAGCACAGCACCAACTCAGCATCACTCAGCGCAAGCACAGAACCAGCTGAGCACAAGTGCAACACCACAATCCTCAGCATCAATCAGCACCACCACAGCATCACTCAGTACCACCTCAGCATCAGCGCATCATATCCTCAACATCACTCAACACCACCACAGCACCACAGCATCAGCACAGCACCATTCCCTCATGAAGGCACCTCCATTTCACCAACTCAGTGCCAGTGTAGCATCACTTCAATATCAGAGCAGCACCACCTCATCACCAGTGCAGCCTCACCTCAGAACCAGTGAGCACAGCACAGCATCACCTGAGCACCACCAAAGCATCACTCAGCACCACCTCAGCTTCACAAAGCACCAACTCAGTGTCACTCAGCACCACCTCCGTACAAGAACACCAGCTCAGCACCACTTCATTATCACTCAGCACCAGCGTGGCACCACCTCAGCACCAGCACTGTATCAGTGCAGCACCAGTTCAGCATCAGCACAGCATCAGCACAACATCAGCACAGTACAACCTGAGCACCAACACAGCACCACCTCAGCATCAGCACAGCACCATCTCCCTATCAGCACAGCACCACCTCTTCATTAGACCACCACCAGTGCAGTGCAGCACCAACTCAGCATTAGTGCAGCAACACTTCAGCAGCAGTGCAGCACCACCTCAGCATCAGGGCTGCACCACCTCAGCATCAGCACAGCACCAACTCAGCTTGACCTGTGCATCAGTGTGACACCACTACCTGAGCACCACAGCATAACTCAGCATCACTCAAGACCACCTGAGTATCATTTAGCATCATCGGAGCATCACCTCTGCACCAGCAGACGACCACCTCAGCACCATCTCAGCATTACTCAACACCACCTCAGCCTGGCCTCAGAATCTGGCATCTGCTGATTCTCTCCTAGTGTCCATCTGCTGCTCATGTTGTAATTCAGGTACTATTTCCCAACGTCCACCCTCCCATTGTTTTTGTCTCCCCCCAAAATAAAAAAAGCTATAATAAACAAGCATTAGATCAGACATGAAGACGTTGCCAGCATTGCAAGGACAAAAAACTAAAATAAATAAAAAATGTACTGAGCAGAGCATCGAGAACAGAACAACCACATGTAAAATACCATAACAGAAATCGTTCATAAGTTAATATTTGGATAAAAGCAGAGAAGCATCTTAGATAAACAATCATATTTAGCTGCTGATGTATTTTAAGAGCTAAAGTGAGAACGTCCAGAAAAGCCAGAAGGTAACTCCATACTAAAGTGCTTGTGCTAAAGTGCTATAGTTGACCAGAACCCCCCCCCCCCCTCCTCCCCAAGCTCTGTTTTCAGTATAATACTCCTGGTCAGTCTAATATTTCAAATTGTTCAAAAACCTCCAATTTTCTTTAAACTTTTTGGAAGCGCCCACTCGCATTGCGTAAGCCTCCTCGAAAGCCTTCACCGTTTCATTTTATTGAACCATTTTTCATACATGTGAACTTCCCTTGACTTCCAATTCTGAAGAATTAAAGAGCGGGCTATTGTGGCTTGCGGAGCCAAGATGGTGGACGCACTGTAAGAGTGCTCCTGGACCCCTCTGCCATCCACCGGCAATCCTTACTGTGAGTGAGTCATCGGAAGCGGCAAACTGCTGCCAACCCTCCACGGCACCTCCGGCTGCAATTTGGGAGTGCATTGCCCCGAGATCCATACTTCTGCTGCGGGGCTCTCACTTTCTGACTGTGCCCCGGGCTGCTCTTGGGGTGATCAGCCTGGTTTGCTACCAGATGCTGCGGGCTTGAGGAACCCCCCATATCTGTGGGGGCACCCGCCTTTCTTTGGACCTGCTGGCCCCTCTGGCAGGCAAGGGAGGTGGTGGTTTGGTGGATCGGTGTCCTGGTGGCTTGCGGTGAGGACCGCGCTTTTCGGCTGAGTTCCAGCCTCCCCAGCGGCGCTAACGTTACATCGGCTGTCCTGTTGGGCAGCGTGGAGTTCTTATAGAGGGTGCTCGTGGGCCTGATGCAGCGACTGTACCTGTTGGCTCCTGGCTGCCCCCCCTGGTGGTGTGGGGAGGTGTGGTCCGGCATTCCAGGGAGCTGCGACCCGTATTGCAGACGCCTTCTCCCTTGGCAGTGGAGATACGATCTCAGCAGGGAGACGTGCCTGTTGCCCCTACCGCGACTCTCTGGCTATACTCATCAGGGGGCCTACAGGGGATGGGGCTGGGCGGTGGAACGGGCCTCCTATCCAATGTTCTCTCTAATGTTTTTTCCTCTGTGTGCGGCAGTGGAGAGTCTCTGTGCGCTGCAACCATGGCTATGTGCGCCAGGAACCAAACCGCGCGTGTCTGCGGCGCCAAATGGCACTCAAAATGTTTACTTTAAAAAGTGAAAAGATGGTGCATTTTCACACATACAGCGCCACAATATGGGTCTTAAGGGCAGTTTGCAAATTGGATAAGCACGTCATGACATGAATTGGTTAAGCTGGGAAGTACACTTCAAGTTTAGAAAAGCACAGGACTTCAATGGTGGTACCATCATAAGATTTTAACGAATATTCTTAACTGGAGCAGTTTATGGGTGGGGAAATGTTGCGAGCCTATACAATATCACATATACACAAGAAGGGAGAGGTCTGTTCAGACATGCCAAGTGGCGCCACTAGATGGGTGACAGGGTTGCTTCTCACGTCGATCCTTGCCATTTTTCCAGTGCTGATAAACTTGGTCTAGGTCAACTTTCCCATTCAGGAGGTTGGCCTTTGTCCTCATCAGCATATCCAAATGCTTCTGCTCTAGTCTATTCCTCAATTTACTCTTGATAGTATTCATGAGGCTGAATCCTCGTTCACAGTCTGCACTAGATGCTTGAAATGTTGCGCAGACATCAACAAGCTGAGACACCACACTATACTGAGCAGCATTGCGTACAGTGAAATTCACCATGTCTTGAAAGGTGGTAAATAACCCACCCTTTACATGTTCTGCCACCACATATTTATAGTCTCTGTACTGTCGAACAACATCTTCTAGTGTTTCACAATCACCCAGGGCCAAGACATTTCTATACTTTTTAACAAGTCTTTGAATATTTTTAGTCCTAAAATCAAAATGTGATTGTGTGGCTATTGCCTGGATCTTAAAACTTTCCCATTCTTTTAGCTCATCTTCAGGGAACCTTTTTTGCATGTGCTCACAAAGAAGGGAAACAAAAGACAAAATAGGCCCTCTGTCAAACTCTTGCCTTTCCTTGTACAACACCACCCGATCTCTTACATTGCTGCTCCAAAAGACAGTGTCCCCCAAATACTGTTGCCTAATTTGGCCAATCTTTGCTCTTGCATACTGAACAGCTTCAAAAGTAGTCAAAGAACTTTTTGGGAATAGTTTGCACAAAGATGCAAATTCACCCAGAATGTCATTAGTACTGCAAGGGAAATATGGTAGTTGGGGTCCGATAGCTTTTTATAATAATATTTAGCAATTCGATCATTCTCCTGAACATACTCATACTCAAAGTACTTAAGAAGAGTCTTGTAATTATGAATTAGTGTATGTTACACCCGGCCTCGTGGCGTGGTCCCACTCCTCCCGCATGGTGGGCCCTGGACTACCTCAACCCCTGTCCTCCGGCCGAGGGCGGCACCATCCACCCTACACGAGAGCCGCCCCTCAGGGCAACCACCGGCTCTCCCCCTTTGGAACTCGGCAACCCCTCCTCGACATACTCGGCTGGTCCGGACCCTATCCCGGACCACCACCTCAAACCCAGACTCCATCTTGGACCCTCCACGACCAGGCCTCATGGCCTCGGCCCGACCCCGGCCGCAGACCCAGCGAAGCCCCGACATCGAGGCACCACGATCTGACCAGGAGGTAAAGAGGCCACTTGACGGATCAATGGGGGGAAGAGTTTCTATGGTCCTCCAACCGTCCCCCGACGCCTGGTTTCGATCGCCTCCGGCCTCCCTGGGCGCTGGCTCCACCCCCCTGCTGGGTGTCTGGACACGCTCATCCAGACCCCTCCGACCCCCAGGTGCGAGGGTCCGGATATCAAAGGACGCCAGACCTATATCTGGGGCAGCTCTGGAGCAGGTCGGCAGTTGTATCCTGGAGTCGAGAGACACCGAGATGAACTCATCCGCGTGGAACCCGTAACCACCTTTGGAGCCCTGCTGGCGCTGCCACGGCTCATCTTCGCCGAAACCATCCTTGGAGCCCTGCTGGTGCTGCCGCGGCCCATCTTTGTTGAAACCATCTCTGGAGCCCTGCTGGCGCTGCCGCTGCCCATCTTCCTTGAAACCATCCTTGGAGCACTGCTGGCGCTGCCGCGGCCCATCTTCGTTGAAACCATCTCTGGAGCCCTGCTGGCGCTGCCGCGGCCCATCTTCGTTGAAACCATCTCTGGAGCCCTGCTGGCGCTGCCGCGGCCCATCTTCGTTGAAACCATCCTTGGAGCCCTGCTGGCGCTGCCGCAGCCCATCTTCGTTGAAACCATCTCTGGAGCCCTGCTGGCGCTGCCGCGGCCCAACCCTGAGGAACCCCCCAGCTCGAGGATTGAGAGCTGAGCGTAGGGTATCCCTGTACCAGGCTGGTACCAAGACTGTCCCGCTACCCCCTTCTCTCAGAGACTAAACCTGAAAGGATCCCTGGATCCAGTTACACCTGTATCGCTACGATAACCTGCCTTAAAGTATTGATAAAAACGTTGAGAACCCATCTTTGTGTGGTGTCCATCTGTAGGGGGGTGATTTCTCATCTGTACGATCCTAGGGGAGGAACCTCGCCAGGAGGCCTCTCGACTTCGCTCGGCCAACTCTAAGATCCCCTTTCCAACATTGGTGGCGGGCGGTGCGATCCGAGCCGACGCAGATCGTACAGAGAGTAACTCGCCCGACTACGAACAGAAGCACACGACGACCATGACTACCAAGGAAACCAGACCGACCTCAGAATTCCAGATGGAACGATTAGAAGATTATAGCCACAAAGAATTGAAGCAATTCTGCAAAGACTTGGGTATCGCTACTACAGGACTAAGCACCAAAGATGATCTCAAGCAGGCCCTGCAGACCTGGGTGGAGACAGGAGCGACGCCACCCCAGAACGAAGGCATCACAATCCCCGATCTGCACCCAGAGAACCTCGCAACCCCAGCGGAGGAGAGAAACACGGGCCTCTCCCACGAGGATGCCCGAGAACGAGAAAGGAGTCAGCTCCACAAATTAGAACTGGCTAGACTCCGCTTAGATGGAGAACTACAACTGGCCGAAAAAAAGATAGCCCTTAAGCAACTACGGCTACAGGGAGACCTGGAAGAGAAAAGAAGGCAGAGGGATTTGGAGGAGAAGAAGCTCGCGTACGAGCACGAGCGCGGTTTAAAAGAACTGGAGATTAAGGCGAAAAACGGTGCCCCCCCTCCTTCTACAGACAGCAAGGTCCACATCCCCAAAGATGTCGTCCGAGAGTACTATAAAAATGACGACATCCAGCAATGGTTTAAGGCCTACGAGGTAGCCATGACCTCACACCGAGTACCACAAAAAGACTGGGGTGCCGGGTTGTGGGGGAGGTTCGCCAATGAGGGGAGAGACGCCCTGCTACAGCTCCCCGAAGCCGAGATGACCTCGTACGAACACATGAAAGCCACCCTCCTCACTCGCTATGGGCTCACCCCCGAGATGTACTGGCAGCGATTCCGAGACTGCAAGAGGATCCCCGGTACCACCTGGGTGGAATATGTGAACTTCTATAGTAGAGCCTTAGAGGGGTGGATCAAAGGCAGCCAAGTCACCATCTACGAGCAGCTGTTCAACCTTATTGTATGGGAACACCTCTCCAACAACTGTTTCGTCGAACTCAGGCAGCATCTCCTCGACAGCAAACTGACCGAGCCATGTAAACTCGCCATCGAAGCCGATCGATGGGAGAGCACCCGGGTCCCCCGGAACTGGATGGGAGACCAAGGCCGAGCTCACCAGCGATCCCATCATCAGCGAGGCGGAGGAGGAGGCCAGGGCCGGGGCAGGGACACCGCTGCGGTGCCCCCCACCAACACTTCCCCTCCCCTGGCCGGAAGAGGAGCCCCCCCCAGCACGGCCGGGGCCCCGCTCGAACCTTATCTGCTCGAACCTTATCTGCCACAAATGCCAGTGACCCGGTCATTACGCCAATGACCCCAACTGTCCCAGAAACCAGCCATCCAACCCCACAGGTCCTCAAAACCGCCAGATCGCCACCGCCTCCCTGGGGGAGGAGCAGGGCGAAGAAGAAGACTATGACCAAGACCAGACCGAGTGGGAGCCCACAGCCATGTCCCTGGTATGTCTGGGCGAAAGAGGCATGGTCCCCCGGGCACCGATCCTGGCCAACACCCAGAAGTACAGACAGTGGGTCACGATTAATGGACACCGGGCCAAAGCCCTCCGCGACACAGGAGCCAGCGTGATGGCCGTCCGTTGCCACCTGGTGACCCCGGATCAAATCTTGCCCAATGTACTGTGCCCAGTACGGTCCGCGGATAATTCCTAGAGCCTGTGCCAGATGGCCCGCGTCCCCTTTGAGTGGGGGGGAGTGTCAGGCATGCTGAAAGTGACTGTCCGAGACGATGCCCCCGTAGACTGCCTCCTCGGGAAGGACCTCGAGAGCTCCCCCTGGGCTGACGTCGAGCTGAGGGAGCATCTGGGGATGCTAGGCCTCCCTGAGTGGGTCTGTGCGACAACTCGATCAATGGCCGCCCGAGCCATCACCTCAACTGAAGAACCAGAATGGCCCGAGCCTCCACCGCCCGTCGTCTCCGAAAACACCGACCCTTAACCCAGTCCACCGGGGCCCAATGTGAAGAAATTGCCCCGCTCAGCAACCTCCCGGAACTGGCCCAGTGGCGCCAAGAAGGTGGCCCCACTCGAGAACAGTTCCGTCAAGAGCAAAAAAGTGTCCCTCCCTCGAGGGGATCTGACAGCAAGCCGCAGCCCAGAGCACAGGGGATGCCTCGGGGGCCCACTGGGTCTATTGGGACAATGAGCTCCTCTACAGCGAGCAGAAGATTGCCGAGCTAGGGGCCAGCCGGGTATTGGTGGTCCCCCTCCGATTCAGAGACTTCCTCCTGAACCTGGCACACGATGTGCCCCTCGCCGAGCACCTGGAGCAGGACAAGACATACAGCCGCCAGGTGACCCACTTCTACTGGCCCAAGATGAGGAATGATGTGATCAATCACTGCCGGACTTGCCCCACCTGCCAAGCCAGCGGGAAGAGCGCCGGAAAACTAAAGGTCCCCCTGCAACCTTTCCCAGTCGTCAACACTACCTTCGAGCGGGTGGGGATCGACATCACGGGGCCCCTGGAGCCCCAGACATCCCAAGGTCACCGTTTCATCCTCGTCCTGGTGGACCATGCCACCCGCTATCCTGAAGCTATCCCTCTCCGGACCGTGACGGCTCCCATGGTGGGCCGGGCCCTGATGGGGATCTTCTCCCGGGTGGGCTTCACCCGAGAAGTCGTCAGTGATCGGGGTACAAACTTCATTTCCCGCTACATGAAGTCCCTGTGTCAGCAATGCGGGGACACGTACAAATTTACGACCCCCTACCACCCCCAAGGGAACGGACTGGTGGAACGCTTCAAACGTACCCTCAAGGGGATGATCATGGGCCTGGAAGAGCCCTTACGACGCCAATGGGACGTGTTGCTGCCCTGCCTCCTCTTCGCCTATCGAGAGGTCCCCCAGAAGTCCCTGGGATTCAGCCCCTTCGAACTATTGTACGGGCACCCGGTCCGGGGTCCCCTAAGCCTGGTCAAAGAAGGATGGGAGGTGACCGCCCAAGATGCTCCCCCCGACGTATACCGGTACCTCCTGACCCTCCGGAACCAGACTCGGCGGTTCCGGGAACTTGCCAAGGCCAACCTCGAAGCCAGTCAAGAAGACATGAAACGTTGGTATGATCAAAACGCCTCTTCTATTGAGTTCGAGTCGGGGAACAGGTCTGGGTCATGTCCTCGGTCGAACCATGTGCCCTCCAGGACAAGTGGACCGGGCCCTTCAAGGTGGTGGAACGCGAAAGCCCCGTCACCTACCTAGTGGACATGGAGTCCCCCAGGAACCCGCTCCGGGTCCTCCACGCCAACAGACTCAAGCCCCACTTTGTCCGATCAGAACTTAGTGTCAAAGCTAACCACGTCGTCCCTTACCTTGTCTTGACTGAAGTTCTCTTGGAAGACGTGGATGATTTCGCATGGACGCAAGGGACCAACTTCCCAAATCACTAACTAAAACTTACTGAATTAAATATTAACAGCAAGATTTTAAACTAGAAATTAGGGAGGAGGGCCGGTACTGGGCGTTGAAGAGAAGATCTTGGTTCTTGCTGTCGACCTGCGAAGCAACAAGCACCGAGATTTTAGTTTTCCGATTTAGGAGTCAACTTTCCTAACCTCCCTAGCCCCCTTCGCCACAATCTCTATCTAATCAGAGCTCCTATAACCTAGTTAAGCTGTTCAGAGATCCCCCTACCTGCAATCAGCAAGTTGTAGGCCTTCGCCCAGTATGTCTTTGTAGGGATGTAGGGTTGTGGTGATAAAGTTGTCAGATGTCCTCTAGGATAGTAGGTTGTCAGGTGTGATGTCAGCTTGTTCGTTTGGTATTAACCTTTGCTTCTTGGTCTCGGGGTTTCTGTTCCTTTTTGTTAATTGTGCTATAAAAGAAGCATTAAACAAAGACACACCAAATCCTAGGTATCTTTCTTATATCACACATTTCTTAAACAAAATCTAAAAGTTCCTTGTAAATCTCTTCACAATTTTACAAACATAAAGTTCTTTGTAATTCTCTTCACAGTTTAACAAACATAATGAACTGGCAAATAGTCCTCAAAATACTGTTAGGCCTTGAATGTCCGAAGTCTCTTTCTTCGTGAAGGCTTTCACAAAGTAATTGTTCCAAAAATTAACCTTTCTTGCGAAGGGCGCCTTAAATCTAGCAAAAGTACTTAGCTTTCAGAGTTAGTTCTTAAGACTTCAATCTCCAGGAAATAAGAAGCACCGCCGTGGAGTCCTGCCAGGATAGAATTCTCCTTCAGGTGAGTTCCTCCTACTGACGCGACCTTCTCCGAGGGAAACCTGAAGGCAAAGCGCCTTCCAGAAGGCTGGGTGCGGTTTAAATACCTGACCGCACCCAGCCGCTCCCAGTCACGCTCTGTTAACGTGCGTGGGGACGCTGCATGCAGTCCCAGTTCTAGCGCGCACCAAAAGGCAGCGTGTAGGGATGCGGGGAGAGATCTGAAAGACCTTCGCGAGGGCGTTGTCTTTCACGGAGCCACAAGCGGAGCCTACAAAGCATATTAATTGAGCTCCAAAACTTCAACAAGCATACAAGGCAATACTACAGTGTACTAGCAAAAGGGGCACATGCAAAGTCAAGAGTAGCAAAACCTTAAGAAGGTGACCAACATGTAATAAGGCAGATGTAAATGTAAGCACCCAATCACACTGACAAGAAGCGTGCGTGGAGCACGGGACAGGGGTGGGGTTTTATAAGGGGGATATCAGCACATGTCTTAGGATATGTGTGTTAGGGGTAAGTCTGTGCTAGGGGTAAGTGGATTCATGACAGTACTCCCTCCTCAAGATCCCTCCCAGAACGGTTGAAATGGGTTTTGGTTTCTCAGGATGCCTTAGATGGAAGAGTCGGATCAGTCTAGGGGAGTTTTTTAGATGGTCTAAAGGTTCCCATGACCTTTCCTCTGGGCCATAACCTTTCCAATCTATGAGGTAAAACAGTTTTCCCCGAACTCTTTTGGAATCTAAGATAGTTTTAACCTCGAATTCCGGGTGATCATCAATCATGATGGGGGATGGGGATTTGGAGATGCGGGTCTGAGGATGAAATGGCTTAAACAGGGAGACATGGAAAACCGGGTGTATCAAGTACTTATGAGGGAGACTCAGCCTTACACAAACCGGGTTAATTATCTTCTCAATAGGAAAGGGACCAATAAACTTTGGATTGAATTTCCGATTTCCTCTAAGTTTCAGATTTTTTGTACTCAACCATACTTTTTCACCTACTTGGTATTGCGGTTGTTCAGATCGATGTCTGTCCTTGGTCTCTTTCTGAGATTCTTTCGCCTTTGCCAAGTTGAATTTGGCCTCTTCTTGGATAGAAAATACTTTGGATACATAGTCAGAAATTGCAGGTACTGAATCAGAGTGTAAAGAATTTTCAGGAATGCTTTTGGGATGGAATCCGAAATTGCAAAAGAACGGAGACATTTTGATAGATGAATGTTCAGAGTTATTATAAGCGAACTCTAGGGGGCTTAAAAGATCAGACCATTCATCAGGAACATTGGGTAACATACATCGGAGATATTGTTCGATTGTCTGATTAGTTCGCTCAGTTAAACCATCTGTTTGGGGATGGTAACTAGAAGACAAACGAACGTCCATTTGTAACAATGTACCCAACTTTTGCCAAACCTTAGAAACAAACTGGGAGCCTCTGTCCGAAATGACCACTGATGGAATTCCGTGTAATCTGATCACATGTGACATAATTAGATGAGCCAGCTCTAAGGCAGTGGGAAGTTTCTTTAAAGGAACGAAATGGGCCATTCTTGTGAACTGATCCACTACAGTTAAAATTGTATTAAATCCCTTCTTGGTTTCAGGTAGTTCAACTATGAAGTCTAGCGATATTGTATGCCAGGGTTGAGGTGGGATAGGCAGAGGCATTAACAAACCACTAGGAGCTTGATGAGAAGTCTTATGTTGAATGCAAACACTGCAAGTTTCTACAAACAACTGAATGTCTTTGAACATCAAAGGCCACCAAAAGGTTCGTCTTATTAGTTCCATGGTCTTCAAAATACTAGGATGGGCAGATAACATTGTATCGTGGTGAAGCTGAATTATGGATTTTTGAATCTTTTCAGTAGGAACGTAAATCAAACCATGTACCATCATCAAATTATCTTTCTCCAGGAGGTAAGGATGATCTCTTTTCAACATCTCAACATCCGTATCTTTCAAGGCCTCCTTAATATCATTAATAATGTTACTAGTGGTTAAACTTCCCTGAAAACAAGAAGTCGGGATTACAGGATGGATAATTTCAGGTTTTTCTGGGTCTTTATCACCTATTCTAGACAAAGCGTCCGCTTTCAAGTTCTCTTTCCCAGGGCGATAAGTTATCACAAAGTTATAGTCATTGAAGAACATAGACCAACGTAACTGTCTAGCAGTCAGAGCTTTCACAGACCTTAGAGCTTGAAGATTACGGTGATCAGTATAAATTGTTACAGGATGACGGGCCCCTAACAGGTAGTGGCGCCATTCTTCAAAAACCTCCTTTATTGCTAATAATACCTTATCGGCAATGGCATAGTTCTGTTCAGCTTCAGACATTTTCCTGGAAAAGTAAGCTATAGGGTGCATTTGGCCTGTATCGGAATTTCGTTGTGAAAGAATTCCTCCCAATGCATATTGAGATGCATCTGCTTCTACAATAAACGGTTGATTGGGGTCTGGATGACACAAGATTGGGGCCATGGTAAATCTCTTCTTTAAAATTTGGAAGGCTTCTTCAGCATCAGAGTTCCACAAGAATTTCACTCCTTTTCTCAGTAACTTGGTTATGGGTGTAATTATTTGAGAAAAGTTCTGGATGAACCTACGGTAAAAGTTTGCAAAGCCTAGGAAGCTTTGGATCTGCTTCACAGAAGTTGGACTGGGCCAGGTTGTTACTGCTTCAACTTTTTTGGGATCCATTTCAATACCTTCGGGACTAATTATATAACCCAGAAAGTCCACCTTGGAGGCATGAAACAGACTTTTTTCCAATTTAACATAAAGAGAATTGGAGAGTAGTTTTTGAAGAATGGCGCGGACCTGTTGTACATGTTCTTCCTCGGTGTCTGAGTAGATGAGAATGTCATCTATATACACTACGCAACAGATGTCAATAAACTCATGCAACACTTCGTTTATAAAAAACTGGAAGGCGGCAGGAGCGTTACACAGTCCGAAAGGCATGACTTGGTATTCAAAGAGACCGAACTTAGTGCGGAAAGCTGTTTTCCATTCGTCTCCTTTTCTTACCCTGACTAAATGGTAAGCACCTCGCAAGTCCAGTTTTGTATAAATCTTAGCTTTCTTAATTTGGTCCAAAAGTGTTGGAATTAAGGGTAAGGGGTACCTGTTCTTAATGGTGACGTTGTTTAATTGCCTATAATCTATGCACGTGTGCAATTCCCCTCCCTTCTTTGGAATGAAAAAAAGAGCTGAAGATACTGGAGATTTAGAGTGCCTAATGAAACCATTTGCAAGATACTCATCAAGGTATGCTCTCAGGTGAATGTTTTCTGCCTCCGTAAGAGCATAAATGCGACTGCAGGGTAAGGTTGCTCCAGGCATGAGATCTATTCTACAGTCGAAATCTCTATGTGGAGGTAGAGTATTGGCTTTTCTTTTGTCAAACACATCAGATAAGTCGCTATAAACCGATGGAACCCCTTCCAAAAGCAGGACATTGGGTGATTCAATTCCGAAATCAAAACCTTGAACTATGTCCTTGGACCTATTGATTAGGAAGCACTGCTCAGTACAAAAGGTTGACTTAAAGGTAATTAACCTGGTTACCCAATCTATGATTGGATTATGTTTTATTAACCAAGGTATCCCTAAAATCATCTTGAATTGAGGGGCATCAATTATGTCAAATTGTATTCTTTCTCGATGTATGGGAGAACAATCCATCTCTAAAAGTTCGGTTTGTCTGTTTACCAGCCCTGAAGTCAATTCCTTGCCATCAACTGCTCTGACAGTTTCTGGGTGATCTTTAAACACAGACTGAAAGCCCAACTGTAAGAAAAATTTGGAATCAATAAAATTACCTGTAGCCCCAGAATCTATAATGGCTTCCACTTTTCTTGTTTGAGATTTAGGAAGCAAATCTCGGAGTTCTACTAAGATTGAAAAGTGTCTGAAACCTGCAGGGGGAAGAGTTGAGGCCAAACTAGAAAGACCACCCGATAAACTGACCTCTCCCTTTACCGAGTGTACTAGTTTTCCGACTTTTCCTGTGTGATGGCCACATCGGAAGTCTTGGTTTTAAACTTGTTAGGTCGAGTAGGGCATTCTTTTACGAAGTGTCCTGTCTTTCCGCAATATAAACACTGGTTTAAACGTCGCCTTTTATCTTTCTCCTCCTTAGTTAAAGGTCCACGGATCGAACCAATTTGCATGGGTTCGACGGAGTCAGATTTTGGACCTGGTTCTCGATTCGGGGTTGACCTTTCCTTAAAGAAAACTACTTTATGCTCAGTTTTCCCTCTTTCTCCCTTTCGTTCGGAAATACGATGATTAAGTTTTACCACTAAATCAATGAACTCGCTTATGTCTTCTGGGGGTTCAAGAATCTGAGTAATCATGTCCTTTAATTCCTCTCTTAGACCTCTGTAAAAGATAGAAACTCTTTTGTCGTACGGCCAGTCAGCCTCTAAAACCAGACGGTTAAAGGTGGATATGTAATGTATCAGATCCGAAGATCCCTGCTTTAAACTTAGAAGCTCATTGTCTGCGGACTGAACGAAAAGATGTTTTGCAAACATCTTCTTTAAAGCCCTCTCGAAATCCTTAAAATTATACAAAATTCGGTCGTCCTTTTCTACTAAAGGAACTGACCAAAGAGCAGCATCTCCACCCATATAGGATAACATAAAAGCTACTCTAGAAGAATCGTCCGGGAAGGCTGTAGTCTTGGCTATAAAATGTAGGTGACATTGCTGTAAAAATACAGAAAACTTATTACAATCCCCATAAAATCTTTCTGGTGGGGCTAAAGGAGTGGGGAACGGAGTTACCACTTGGATCTGAGTCTTGGTATCTGTACTGGATGAGGGACTCAGATAAGTGGTTGGTTTTTGCTGAATAGAGTCCTGAAGAGAGGATAAATCTCTACGTAAGGCTGCATTATCCTGCCTAATAGCTTCTAAAACTGCAGCCAAATCCTGCATATTTACTTGATCCATTGCGTCCGGGCGAAATTATCTACGTGGGCTTTGCCTTCTGTCAAAGCTAACCACGTCGTCCCTTACCTTGTCTTGACTGAAGTTCTCTTGGAAGACGTGGATGATTTCGCAGGGACGCAAGGGACCAACTTCCCAAATCACTAACTAAAACTTACTGAATTAAATATTAACAGCAAGATTTTAAACTAGAAATTAGGGAGGAGGGCCGGTACTGGGCGTTGAAGAGAAGATCTTGGTTCTTGCTGTCGACCTGCGAAGCAACAAGCACCGAGATTTTAGTTTTCCGATTTAGGAGTCAACTTTCCTAACCTCCCTAGCCCCCTTCGCCACAATCTCTATCTAATCAGAGCTCCTATAACCTAGTTAAGCTGTTCAGAGATCCCCCTACCTGCAATCAGCAAGTTGTAGGCCTTCGCCCAGTATGTCTTTGTAGGGATGTAGGGTTGTGGTGATAAAGTTGTCAGATGTCCTCTAGGATAGTAGGTTGTCAGGTGTGATGTCAGCTTGTTCGTTTGGTATTAACCTTTGCTTCTTGGTCTCGGGGTTTCTGTTCCTTTTTGTTAATTGTGCTATAAAAGAAGCATTAAACAAAGACACACCAAATCCTAGGTATCTTTCTTATATCACACATTTCTTAAACAAAATCTAAAAGTTCCTTGTAAATCTCTTCACAATTTTACAAACATAAAGTTCTTTGTAATTCTCTTCACAGTTTAACAAACATAATGAACTGGCAAATAGTCCTCAAAATACTGTTAGACCTTGAATGTCCGAAGTCTCTTTCTTCGTGAAGGCTTTCACAAAGTAATTGTTCCAAAAATTAACCTTACTTGCGAAGGGCGCCTTAAATCTAGCAAAAGTACTTAGCTTTCAGAGTTAGTTCTTAAGACTTCAATCTCCAGGAAATAAGAAGCACCGCCGTGGAGTCCTGCCAGGATAGAATTCTCCTTCAGGTGAGTTCCTAATACTGACGCGACCTTCTCCGAGGGAAACCTGAAGGCAAAGCGCCTTCCAGAAGGCTGGGTGCGGTTTAAATACCTGACCGCACCCAGCCGCTCCCAGTCACGCTCTGTTAACGTGCGCGGGGACGCTGCATGCAGTCCCAGTTCTAGCGCGCACCAAAAGGCAGCGTGTAGGGATGCGGGGAGAGATCTGAAAGACCTTCGCGAGGGCGTTGTCTTTCACGGAGCCACAAGCGGAGCCTACAAAGCATATTAATTGAGCTCCAAAACTTCAACAAGCATACAAGGCAATACTACAGTGTACTAGCAAAAGGGGCACATGCAAAGTCAAGAGTAGCAAAACCTTAAGAAGGTGACCAACATGTAATAAGGCAGATGTAAATGTAAGCACCCAATCACACTGACAAGAAGCGTGCGTGGAGCACGGGACAGGGGTGGGTTTTTATAAGGGGGATATCAGCACATGTCTTAGGATATGTGTGTTAGGGGTAAGTCTGTGCTAGGGGTAAGTGGATTCATGACACTTAGCCTCCTGATGGCTACCGACAGTGGGGCTGAAAATGACTCCGAGCCCCTACCAGACCTCCTGAACGCCCTCGAAAAAGACGGCTCCGTGGAGGGAGTCAACCTCTCCTCCACCCTGACCCCAGAACAACGCCGAGATTGCCAAAAGCTATTGGGACAATTTGCAGATTTATTTTCTCTTACCCCGGGGTCACCCCGTGGTGCTTCCACGATGTCGACACCGGGGATAGCCCGCCTGTGCGACACCGGGCCTACCGAGTTCCCGATCGAGTGCGAGCCTACATTCAGACAGAAGTGTCCAAAATGCTGGCTCTGGGGGTGGTCGAGCCCTCCGACAGTCCATGGGCCAGTCCTGTTGTCCTGGTCCCCAAGGCCGCCGCCGCCCCTGGCACCGCCCCCGAACTCAGGTTTTGTGTGGACTACTGGGGTCTGAACGCCGTCACCCGGACAGACGCTCACCCCATCCCCCGGGCTGATGAACTGATCGACCGCCTGGGGGCGGCCCGTTACCTGAGCACCTTCGACCTGACCGCGGGCTACTGGCAGATCGGACTCACACCAGGCGCCCAGGAGCGATCCGCTTTCTCCACCCCCGATGGCCACTACCACTTCAGGGTGATGCCCTTCGGAATGAAAAATGCCCCCGCCACGTTCCAGAGACTGGTGAATAAGGTGCTGGCGGGGCTCGAGGAGTTCAGCGCCGCCTACCTGGACGATATCACGGTATACAGCCTCCACTGGGTGGAGCACCTCCAACACCTCCGGGAGGTCTTGGCCGCCCTCCGCCGGGCCGGATTAACCATAAAAGCCAGCAAATGCCAGATCGGCCAAGGTTCCGTGACCTTACTGGGGCACCAAGTGGGGAGCGGCCAGGTGGCCCCCCCTCCAACCCAAGATCGACGCCATCATGGCCTGGGAGCCCCCGATCACCCAGACAGAGGTCCGAGCCTTCCTGGAGCTGACTGGGTATTACCGGTGCTTCATAAAAGACTATGGCAGTATTGTGGCCCCCCTCACTGAACTCACTTCCAAAAGACAACCACAGAAGGTGCACTGGGCACCCGAGTGTCAGACCGCCTTTGAGACCCTAAAGACAGCGATGTGCACCGCCCCGTGCTCCAGGCCCCCGATTGCAGCCGGGAGTTCATAGTTCAAACGGATGCCTCCGATCACGGTGTCGTGCGGTTCTCTCACAAGTCAACACCGAGGGAATTGATCAGCCGGTGGCCTTCATTAGCCGACGTCTGGTAGCCCGAGAACAGCGCTGGAGCACCATTGAGCGGGAGGCCTTCGCCGTGGTGTGGGCCCTCAAGAAACTCCGGCCCTATCTCTTCGGCACCCACTTCCGGGTACAAACTGACCACCGACCTCTGCGGTGGCTGATGCAGATGCGAGGGGAGAATCCGAAGTTGCTGCGTTGGTCCATCTCCCTTCAAGGGATGGACTTCACTGTGGAGCATCGCCCAGGCAACGACCACGCCAAGGCAGACGGCCTGTCCTGCTTCTTCCGCCTCGGCGAGGAGCATACCCAAGAAGATGGGTGACTCTCCCTGCCTTCAGCTGGGGGGGACGTGTGTTGGACCCGGCCTCGTGGCGTGGTCCCACTCCTCCCGCATGGTGGGCCCTGGACTACCTCGACCCCTGTCCTCTGGCCGAGGGCGGCACCATCCACCCTACACGAGAGCCGCCCCTCCGGGCAACCGCCGGCTCTCCCCCTTTGGAACTCGGCAACCCCTCCTCGACACACTCGGCTGGTCCGAACCCTATCCCGGACCACCACCTCAAACCCAGACTCCTTCTTGGACCCTCCACGACCAGGCCTCGTGGCCTCGGCCCGACCCCGGCCGCAGACCCAGCGAAGCCCCGACATCGAGGCACCACGATCCGACCAGGTGGTAAAGAGGCCACTTGACGGATCAATGGGGGGAAGAGTTTCGATGGTCCTCCAACCGTCCCCCGATGCCTGGTTTCGATCGCCTCCGGCCTCCCTGGGTGCTGGCTCCACCCCCCTGCTGGGTGTCTGGACACGCTCATCCCGGCCCCTGCAACCCCAGGTGCGAGGGTCCGGGCATCAAAGGACACCAGACCTATATCTGGGGCAGCTCTGGAGCAGGTTGGCAGTTGTATCCTGGAGTCGAGAGACACCGAGACGAACTCATCCGCGTGGAACCCGTAACCGCCTTTGGAGCCCAGCTGGCGCTGCCGCGGCTTATCTTCGCCGAAACCATCCTTGGAGCCCTGCTGGCGCTGCCGCGGCCCATCTTCGTTGAAACCATCTCTGAAGCCCTGCTGGCGCTGCCGCTGCCCATCTTCGTTGAAACCATCCTTGGAGCCCTGCTGGCGCTGCCGCGGCCCATCTTCGTTGAAACCATCTCTGGAGCCCTGCTGGCGCTGCCACGGCCCATCTTCGTTGAAACCATCTCTGGAGCCCCGGTGGCGCTGCCGCGGCCCATCTTCGTTGAAACCATCCTTGGAGCCCTGCTGGCGCTGCCGCGGCCCATCTTCGTTGAAACCATCTCTGGAGCCCTGCTGGCGCTGCCGCGGCCCAACCCTGAGGAACGCCCCAGCTCGAGGATTGAGAGCTGAGCGTAGGGTATCCCTGTACCAGGCTGGTACCAAGACTGTCCCGTTACCCCCTTCCCTCAGAGACTAAACCTGAAAGGATCCCTGGATCCAGTTACACCTGTATGGCTACGATAACCTGCCTTAAAGTATTGATAAAAACGTTGAGAACCTATCTTTGTGTGGTGTCCATCTGTAGGGGGGTGATTGCTCATCTGTACGATCCTAGGGGAGGAACCTCGCCAGGAGGCTTCTCGACTTCGCTCGGCCAACTCTAAGATCCCCTTTCCAACAGTGCTCCAATAGCAAAATGCCTTGAAAGCCACCGGACTTCATTCAGTGGTTGAAAATAGACAACTTCATATTCAGTGACCGATGCAATTTCATCCAGCTTGGACTTCCTTGCAGGAGATCTGGAGAACACAGTTTAGGCAGTCCTCAATAATGTCTCCATCTCTTTAATCATTGGAACCCTCTTCCAGGCATCATCAACTCCCAAATCTTCTCGATGGGTGACACAATGCTGTTCAACTAGATGAGGAATGGATTGTATAAGGCGAGTAGCAACACCATTATTCTTACCCAGCATCACAGACGCACCATCGGATGTGAACATAACCATTTTCATGAGGTCCAGTTCATTGGCAGTGTAGAATTCTTTCACTGCAGTAGTAATCGCCTCAGCATTACAGCTAGTCAGCTTCACTATGCCCCCAAACTGAGTTTTGTGCTCAGTTGATGTTACAGGTCGGAACTTGAAGTACAGGATGAACATTTTTGTAACTGAAACATCTGTGCTCTCATCAATTATCAAGGTGTGATACAAAGCTTGCCGAAGTTCTGTAATAGCTTCACAGTATATCACGCTATTGATGGCCTCAAGGAACTCAAAGGCATAGTTCTTGCTCCTCCAGCTGTCTGGTATCTTCACATACAAATGTAGGTGGCCATGGATGTCTTGTACAGATAACATTGAAGTATTCATCTTGACTGCCAGCAACACGTTGTTGATGAGAATCTTTATCACCTCAAGCATAGATCTTTGGCGTTCAACTACTTCCATTCTATTTGCTTTGTCAGTGGCAGTTTCTGTCAGCATTGCCCACACTCCAAAACCAAACCTGGCAGCAGCACTTCTGTTTCTCAATATCACCATGGAAGGCTTGTGTACTTTGCTAAGTAGATGGCGTTTCATGTAGACCATTTTCCAGCAATCACTCCATTTCTTCCCTGTGGAAAAGTCCCAACAATCTTGGCTTCGGCACAAGATTTGCAAATCAAGCCCACGTCTGGACTGTATTGAAATAGTTCCCCGAGTTGTATGCAAACCTTGCTTCGTGACTTCTGTGTCTCAGCCTCCACAATTTCCTTCATCCACTCTTCCTTGAATACAAGGCAACATTTCTTCCTTTGTGGTGAAGCACTGCACTCTCCCGAAGTTACAGCTTTGCGCTTGAACATTTCCGTACCCGCCGGTTTGAACCTGCTAAGCCACAAAGCCTGCAAAATAAAGAAACATGGCTTACGTTGGCGCCTAGCTCATGAATGTAATCTGTTATACTACAATGTACAAGATGCACCACAATTTAACTCAACCAAACAATTACCTCTTCTGCTTGCACTCACGTGCACCTGTTTAACTCCTTCCATGCTCATGACAAGGTCAACTCGTCATGGGTGTTACCTGTGCTGTGCTTATGATGAGTTGACCTTGTCATGAACAATGGGGATCCTGCATCTCCAGCGCAGGAGGGGAAAACCCCCTAGCAGCCAAGGTGTTAATATATGGGGTTCTGGTTGCGAAACCTGCAACAGAAGAAAACATGGGTAAGTAAATATGGTACTGCAATGTTCAAGATGCACCACAGTTTAACTAAACCCAACAATTACCTCTTCTGCTTGCACTCACGCACGCCTGTTTAAATGTATGGAGTTCTGGCTGCGAAACCTGCAACAGAAGTAAACATGGGTAAGTATATATGGTACTACAATGTTCAAGATGCACCACAGTTTCACTCAACCCAACAATTACCTCTTCTGCTTGTACTCACATATGCCTGTTTAAATGTATGGGGTTCTGGCTGCGAAACCTGCAACAGAAGAAAACATGGGTAAGTGTATATGGTACTACAGTGTTCAGGATGCACCACAGTTTAACTCAACCCAACAATTACCTCCACTGCTTGCACTCATGTACGCCTGTATAAATGTATGGGGTTCTGGCTGCCAAGCCTGCAACAGAAGAAAACATGGGTAAGTATACATGGTACTACAATGTTCAAGATGCACCACAGTTTAACTCAACCCAACAATTACCTCTTCTGCTTGCACTCACGTACGCCTATTTAAATGTATGGGGTTCTGGCTGCGAAACCTGCAACAGAAGAAAACATGGGTAAGTATATATGGTACTACAACGTTCAAGATGCACCACAGTTTAACTCAACCCAACCATTACCTCCACTGCTTGCACTCACGTACACATGTTTAAATGTATGGGTTCTGGCTGCGAAACCTGCAACAGAAGAAAACATGGGTAAGTATATATGGTACTACAATGTTCAAGATGCACCACAGTTTAACTCAACCCAACAATTACCTCTTCTGCTTGCACTCACGTACGCCTCTTTAAATGTATGGGGTTCTGGCTGTGAAACCTGCAACAGAAGAAAACATGGGTAAGTATATATGATACTACAATGTTCAAGATGCACCACAGTTTAACGCAGCCAACAATTACCTCTTCTGTGTGTACTCACGTACGCCTGCTTAAATGTATGGGGTACTGTCTGCAAAACCTGCAACTGAAAATGCACTAGTTTAACTCAACCAAACAATTACCTGTTTGTTCTGCCTGTACTCACGTCTGCCTGTGTAATTGTCTTTGTAGTCCGGTCTCACGAACCTGCAAAAGAAAAATGGGTGCAGATTGGGAATCTTTTTACCCAGCAACCCCCAACCCAAAGAGGAACGCTAACAGAATTACCTTGTCTTTGTGGTACTCGCACCTGACCACTCAAATCCAAATAACTTACAGACTGGAAACCTACAAGTGAAGACAAGTACGGCAGCAAACGCCCGAAGAATTACAAACTATGCATGGGACCGGTCTAGAGGCCCAATAGGAAAAATTACCAAATAATTACCTGGGATTCCAGCCTACGACAAACAGGGGTGTGCCCATGTGTTCCATCATTAGCATCCATTATCTTAAACTGGTCTATAAATCTGAATCCCAGGGGAAAGCGGCATCACAGAAGGTGTAACACAAAATACAAACTGTGCAAATGGTTGAGGTTGGTGAACAAGGTAGCCAACAGGATGGCTGAGAAGCAAACAATCCATCAAAAGATCCCACCTGAAGATGCTACAGTGGCGCGCAAAAAATAAGATAACTACGTTCAAGCAATTTTCAGGAAACCATAAATATGTCAAGATAACTGAAGAATGATGGACCTGATGCAGAGAGATCTAATGTTTGCATACTGGAAATTGACTTATTAAGTAGCCGAGAAGGTTAACATGCCTGATGAAAAGCTGGTGAACCATGCAGATCAAAAATCACATGCAATGTAACTAGGTCAGTGCATCACTGCTTCTGTCTGAAAGCTCATTTTGTTACTTGCAGTTTATAACTTAAAATCCTAATATAGAACAGTAACCTATTAACTACCAAACAGCTGCATTTCCATTCATTGCAATGGCAGAAAACCTGCGACAGACCACCCGAGCGAAAGAGTAACAGCTTTTGATTGTAATAACTTAAGGGTGTTTTTGAACAGTAAATAAAACATTTTTTAAAACGCAGCCTTAAAGTAACAACCTGCATCAAGAGGAATAACCTTCAATCTTGTTTTACTTGCAGAGATTTTTACATATTTCCCACATCTTTATTGCTTGAATTTGTTCGCAAGAAAATGTCACCCTTAGCCATCAAATGCTAATCATAAGTACATTGACATTATGAAAATGTCACATAAGCAATCTGAAACCTTGGTCCAGCCTGAGGCGCATGATACTGGCATGTAATTCATGCAACAAACGTCATGTAAAGGGGGCGTGGCTTAAGCGCCGATGTAGGTGGAAGCGGGACTCCGGAGCTCCTCCGCGCCCGCCTCTCTCCGCCACATATCCTGACCCCCGGCTCGGACCCCGGACCCCGACGCATACATAGGAGGGTCTAGGGAGCACAGGGGGTGAACTTGGTGGCCCTGAAAGCCCTGTGGCTGCCCAAACCGGACTTCTTAAGCTGAGCGGAGCGACCAGACTGGCGGGCTCCCAAAATGGCGGCTGTTGTCCCTGCCTACTCTGCCTGACGGAGAGGAGCTGACGGCGACAGGGGGCACAGGAGGGCAGCAGGAATCGCCCACATTGCGGCAGAAAGCCCCCAGCGCCGACTGGTATTGCGGAGTTGGAGTGACCCGGGGGCGGCAAAATATCGAGCTGCCTGACCCCAAGATGGCGGCGCCCGCGTGAAGGAGGCTGCCCTGGATCTACCAGTTGCGGAGACCCTGAGACATTGCTGCGAGGTGGGTCCGCCCTGCTGCTAAGACGAGGACCCCGGTGCCCCTCGCCCTGGGAGGAGCGACGCCTGATTTCTCTGCAGGCCGGCGGAGAGCTGTCTTTGGCGGGGGGACCCACGGAGACGGAAGGGCTTGCCGATCAACTCGGAGAGTCTCCCGGGCTGGTTGAGGTGAGGGAATACTGCCTGGCCAGGGGCGGCGGACTGCTGGGCGCCCACGTGTTAGAGACTGACCTGGGACTAGTACTCGGAGGCGCCGAAGAACCTCCGGCTTCCCGGAGAGGGGGTTCGCCCTGTGTTTGGAGCAGAGACCCTGGTGCCCCTCTTCCTGGGGGAGCGACGCCCGATCGCTGAGTTTGTTGGCTGCCTGGTGCCCCACCTGGTGAAGGGCACAGGGGTGCGGAAGTGCCGAGCACCTGAAGCAGGGCCGGGGTAGTGACCGACGTTCTTTGGGTCCCTGGGGATCACAGGAGAGGCACACAAGTCTTGACCCTCGGCAGAATGGTGAGAGGAGGCAGAAAGAAGGGCTTTGACGCACTGAAACTGTATGACCTGGGACATCCCATGCAGGAAGATGAGCCGGCGCCTGGCCCGGGGAGCTCGACCCGCCCACGAGATCCATCCCTGGGTGATATTATGCAGGCGATAGTAGCGTCGCGGGAAGCTCTCAAAAAACGGATAGACACCATTGGATCGGACCTGTCCCTCCTGATGGACGACCACAGGAAGCTGAAGGAGCGAGTGACGACCTCGGAGGTAACCTTGAAGGACCTATCTGGGGATGTGGCTACTCTGAGAGCATCCTTGGCGGAGGTGGCGCAGAAAGTTCGGGTGCTGGAACTCAGGGCCGAGGACAGCGAAGGGCGCTCCAGGCGTAACAAACTCCGCCTCGTGGGTGTCCCAGAGAAAGCAGAGGGCCAGGATGCAGTCTCCTACTTGGAGGGTTGGTTGCGGACTGAGGTGGCTCCGGAGGGGCTCTCCCCGTTTTTTGCCCTAGAGCGCTCCCACAGAGTCCCGGCGTGCCCGCCCAAACCCGGAGGTCCGCCACGACCGATGGTGATGCGCCTCCTGCACTTTCGAGATCGCGGCCAAATTCTCCAGAGGGCCAGTGACCTGCCGGACTTGCGAATTGACAACAGCAAGGTCATGGTTTTCCCGGACTTCACCAGAGACGTGCAAAGACAGCGGGCCTATTTCATGGCGGTCAAGCGGAAATTGAGGTCACTGCAGCTGCCCTATGCCATGTTGTTCCCGGCCCGACTGAAGGTCATCGCTGGAGGACACACACACTTTTTTCTTACGCCGCAGGAGGCTTGGAGCTGGTTGGATGCTAGGGGGGAGACCGGCACAGGTACCCCCCCGGCGATTTCGCCTGGGAGGCGCTCCGCTAAAATGACGCCGACGCGGAGGTCTGGCGCCCCGTTGGGATGGCAGCAGGAAAGAGCTAAGGCGGTGCTGGCGGTGGTGGCCATCAGTCAGGGGGATGCCAGCCCTTCCAGTAGTGCATCGGAACAATCGAAGAATGAAGTTCTCAGCCCTGGCTCCAGTAGTGTGCATGATCTCTCGGAGACGGACCTCCCAGTGGTGACTCCCCAAACGGCGGATGGAATCCTTGGCTGAAGTGGATGGGTGGACACTAGACACGTTTCTGTAAGGTACTGGGCTGTGGGTTGAGACTGCCTCCGGGCGCTGAGCGGCGGGGTGTGGATGCCTCCTGAGGATTGTCACTGTGCTATGGGGGGTGAGCCATAGGGGATCCTCCTGAATGCTCCAGGGGGGGTAGGTGGGGGCGGGGGGCTTTGGGCCTGCCTGGGTCGGCGTCCTGGCCACCCTAGCCTTCTTTTGTTGAGATACACTTAATTTGCAAGAGTTTGGATGAGGATTCCATGTTGGTTGTCTGTCCTGGGGAGTGGGAGTAGGGGGAGTTTATTTGGTCAGGTTGTGGGGGGGACAGGGGGTGGGATCTGGGCATGTCAAGGGGGTCGCTGAGGGAGTAGATGAAGCACGATGGGAACTGCAATGGGACCCGGCTTAGGTTAAAAATGTCTCACGTGGAATGTACGAGGGATGCATACAACGCACAGACGCCACAAGATCCACTCCTATCTAGTTAGGCGAGGCATTCACTTCGCTTTCCTCCAGGAAACGCACCTATTAGCTAAGGAGGGGAAGGCGCTGCAACGGAGATGGAGGGGACAGGTCTACCACACTGGTTACTCCGCCTACGCTAGGGGGGTGGCCATTTGGATAAGGGCAGGGGTACCGTTCCAATGCACGCAGCAACTAATTGACCCAGAGGGGAGGTATGTTATGTTGCGAGGCAAACTGGATGGGAGGGACCTGACATTGGGTTGTCTGTATGCCCCGAATGTAGAACAACCTGCCTTTTTCTCCTTGCTGTCCAACAAGCTGGCCCCGTTCTTAGTGGAACCCTTGCTCCTTGGAGGGGACTTTAATAGCATAACTGACACTGCATTAGACCGATCGCACCCCCCTCAACCGAATGCACCGGCTGGCAAACTGGCGCTTGCACGTTCTGACAGGCAATGCCAATGGGATCTGGTTGACTCGTGGAGAGCTAACCATCCGTCAGATAGGGACTACTCGTTTTTTTCCACCCTTCATGACTTACACGTCCGCATAGATGCCTTCCTGTGTTCCCCGGACAGGCACGCAGAGGTTTGCCACAGTGAGTATCCTACGCGCACGGTATCCGACCATAACCCGCTACTTGTGCAACTGCGCTGGTCGCAGCGTCGCCCACGAATCCCTGCCTGGAAGCTGCGCCCAGAGGCGCTAGATGATCAGCTCTTCCGATCCAAAATAGCCTTGAACATCGAGGCGTACTTTCAGGTCAATGCGGGCACCTTCGGGAGTTAGGAAGACCTTGCTAGATGATATTACACGAGAAGACGAGAAGCTGCGAGTGCTAGAGAGAGCAAGGCCTGAGCGGCCGGACACTCATGAGGCCCTACTCGAGGCGCGGGAGCTGGTGGCGGCGACGGTGGAGCGTCTCCGGTGTTTTGACTACAAGGCCTATCTCACACGCGCGCACTCGGAGCGTGATAAAACAGGAGCTCTTCTGGCCTGGCTGACCAACCCCGCTCGTCGGAGCTCGGTCATCCTTGAACTCAGGGATCACTCGGGAGTGGCAGGATTTGACCAGCAGGGTATTAATGAACTATTCTATGACTACTACACAGAGCTTTACCATACCGTTAGTAGACGAATTCCAGGGATTCCTGGAGGGTCTAGATTTGCTGGAGCTGGTAGAGGAGGACGCGAAGCTGCTGGGGAGCAAAATTGAGGAGAGGGAGGTGAGAGTCGCCATCAAGAGTATGGCGAGGAACAAGACGCCGGGCTCTGACGGTCTCCCGACGGAATTCTATCTCACCCACATTGATCTCCTGGCGCCCCGACTGGCGTGTCTTTACAATGAGGCGAAACCACTGGGCAGCCTGCCAGTGACCACTGGCGAAGCGCTTATTGTCCCTTTATTAAAACCAGGTAAGCAGCCAAGGGACAGGGCGGCATATCGTCCATTGTCCATGCTAAATTTAGACTACAAGATTTTGAGTAAAATCTTGGCGTTGCCCTTGCTCCCCCATATGTCCACATGGATCCACGAGGACCAATCCGGCTTTATCCCGACCCGCAACACGGCGCTTAATATACGAGGGCTCCTGCATGTCTTGGAGGCTGACACCTATGACGGAGATGAGGCGGTGGTGTTCGCAGTTGACATGGAGAAGGAAATTGACAGCCTGGAATGGCCTTATCTTTTCCATGTCATGCGCACAATGGGACTAGGTGAGGGCTTCGTGGATTGGACGACACTGCTATACCGGAACGCAACGGCGAGGGTCAGAACTGGAAGAGTTATATTGGAGATGTGTGCGGTAGGCAGGGGCACCCGTTAGGGGTGCCCTCTCTCCCCCCTATTGTTTGCCATAGCGGTCGAACCCCTTGCGGCGCGAGCCCGGCTGGGACAGGCATATCAGGGGCTGGATGTTTATGGACAGGTGCACCATATCGCATTGTATGCTGATGACCTGCTGATGTTCTTGGCGGACTCGGCTGCCTCTCTGCGTGGGGCTAAGTCCCTCCTACAATCATTGAGCAGGGTGTCAGGCCTCCGGGTGAACTGGACGAAGTCCTATCTGTTCCCGACCCACCCACGCAGAACATGTCCACAATCCACGGACGGAGTGGCATGGGAGGAGAGGAGTCTTCGCTACCTAGGTACCTCGATCTTCCATGATAAGGCAGACATCCTTGAGGGCAATATTGGGTCAGCGATCAGGCTCACTAAGGCGAACTTCGACTTCTGGAGCACACTCCCATTGTCGCTGATGGGGAGGGTGGAGCTCCTTAAGATGGTGACCCTGCCGAGATTGCTCTATTTTTTCAGGACCCTCCCGATCTGGATCCCGGTGAGCTACTTCCGGCGGCTAAAGTCGATGGCGATTGGCTTTCTGTGGGGGGCGGGCAGGCGCAGGGTGGCGCACAATACACTTCTCCGTCCTAGGGTGGAAGGAGGACTAGCGGTACCAGACTACGAACTTTACTACCTGGCAGCTCAGCTGCAGTGGCTGACACAATGGGTCGCGAGAGGCAGGAGAGGGGAGGACGGATCCGGGGAGCGGGCGGGACCGGTTCAGGTGTTATCCCGGATTGTTCTGGGCCTCCCGATGGGGGACTTCCATCTCTCCCAGGAATTTGCGACGGCCCGGAAATGCTGGAATAGGTATCTCCGGAGGGGCCGTATTGCAGTCCCATACGCACCTGAGATCCCACTCAAACTGTGCGGGGCACTCCCGCATGGGGGCTCATGGCACCGATTGGAAAGCTGGGAACTGCAGGGACTGACGTCCATGGGGGACCTTTATGAGAATGGAGTGCTACTGCCTTTTGACCTCTTGAGAGACCGTTTTGAACTGGCTGGGGGGGACTTCCTCCTTCATGCGGCACTGACGACGGCGATCCGCAAGCATTGGAAGACGGGCATGACGGAACCGCCACTGTCTCTGGGCTGCCAATACGTGGTGACGGCGGCAGGGACGGTCAAGGCTGTTACGTGCCTGTATAAGCGCATGATTTCGGAGGCTATCACCCCACTGTTGTCTCTGAAGGCGAAATGGGAGGCAGACCTGATGACGGAGATCCCTGAAGGAAAAAGGAAGCACTGTGAAATAAAATAACTGCCTAAGATCGCACAGTTTGGTCAAGTGGGGTAGCCAGCAGTCTGTTTTACATCAAAGAGTATGCTTTATATTTAACTATTTGATGGGCTACATCAGTACATTAAATACATACACTAATAATGTGTCAAATCAAGTTGTGCAGGAAGCCATTCCAGAAAAAAGTACAAAGCTAAAGCAAAGTAGGTTGCTTTATTTTAATGTTCCCCTCGCTGCCCCCGTGCCTCTCTGCCCGTTCTGCCTTCTGTTCTTAGCTGCCCCTATATTTCTGTATTTTGCCTCTGTGCCATTAGTTTTTTGTGCCTGTCTGCCCTCTGTGCCACTCGTTTTTGTGCCCCTTTTGCCTTCTGTTCTAATCGTTTTTTCCCTCATTTTTTTTGCCTTTCTGCCCTCTGTCCCACTCGTTTTTTGTGCCTTTCTACCCTCTGTTCCACTTCATGTTTCCTTGTTTTTGTGCCCTTCTGCCCTCTGTCCCACTCGTTTTTTTTTTTGTTTTTTTTTAAAAACCTTTATTGTAGCATTCAGTAAAAATACAAGTATGGACCTACAACCGCGGGGGTGGGCCGCTAGACAAATTTAAATCTCCAATATCACAGTATGACATAGCTCATCAGCCGACAACCCAAAGGTCCGGCAGCGATTCAGGATAAAACTTTTATTAGACTGCACAACTGGGTTCCAGGAAGAGACAGAGGTTTCATTTTATATTTTATAAGCGAGGATCGGGTGCCATACAATCAAACAGAAGGCGGGGGACAGGGTAAGAAACAGGATATGCATGTAATAACCACTATAAAGGAGAAGTGGCGCCAGAGCATATAGATCAGTACAAAAGAACACACAATATACATTCCATGTTGCGCCAGTACTCGGAGCCTGCCCACCCAGGAATCAGGATATCATAAGAGCATAAGCACGAAATACAAGCACACGATAAGAATCCGAATGATTCGTAGCTATACTGATTGTCCCACTCGTTTTTTGTGCCTTTCTGCCCTCTGTTCCACTTCGCTTTCCCCTTGTTTTTTGTGCCTTTCTGCCCTCTGTCCTACTCGTTTTTTGTGCCTTTCTGCCCTCTGTCCCACTTGTATTTTGTGCCTTTCTGCCCTCTGTTCCACTTCGTTTTCACCTGGTTTTTGTGCCCTTCTGCCCTCTGTTCCACTCATTTTTTGTGCCTTTCTGCCCTCTGTCCCACTTGTTTTTTGTGCCTTTCTGCCCTCTGTTCCACTTTGTTTTCCCCTCGTTTTTTTGTGCCCTTCTGCCCTATGTTCCACTCGTTTTTTTGTGCCTTTATGCCCTCTGTTCCACTCGTTTTTTGTGCCTTTCTGTCCTGTGTTTCACTCATTTTTTGTGCCTTTCTGTCCTGTGTTCCGCTCGTTTTCCCCTTGTTTTTTGTGCCCTTCTTCCCTCTGTTCCACTCTTTTTTTATGCCTTTCTGCCCTCTGTCCCACTCGTTTTTGTGCCTTTCTGTCCTGTGTTCCCCCTTTTTTCCCTTGTTTTTTGTGCCCTTCTGCCCTCCGTCCTACTCATTTATTGTGCCTTTCTGCCCTCTGTCCCACTCGTTTTTTGTGCCTTTCTGTCCTGTGTTCCACTCATTTTTCCCTTGTTTTTTGTGCCCTTCTGCCCTCTGTCCCACTAGTTTTTTGTGCCTTTCTGCCCTCTGTCCCACTCGTTTTTTGTGCCTTTCTGCCCCACTTGTTTTTTTGTGCCCTTCTGCCCTCTGTTCCACTTGTTTTTTGTGCCTTTCTGCCCTCTGTCCCACTCGTTTTTTGTGCCTTTCTGTCCTGTGTTCCACTTGTGTTACCCTTGTTTTTTGTGCCCTTCTGCCCTCTGTCCCACTCGTTTTTTGTGCCTTTCTGCCCTCTGTTCCACCTCGTTTTTCCTTGTTTTTGTGCCTTTCTGCCCTCTGTCCCATTTGTTTTTTAGGCCTTTCTGCCCTCTGTTCTACTTTGTTTTCCCCTCATTTTTTTTGTGCCCTTCTGCCCTATGTTCTACTTGTTTTTTGTGCCTTTATGCCCTCTGTTCCACTCGTTATTTGTGCCTTTCTGTCATGTGTTCCACTTGTTTTTCCCTTGTTTTTTGTGCCCTTCTGCCCTCTGTTCCACTCGTTTTTTGTGCCTTTCTGCCCTCTGTTCCACTCGTTTTTTTGTGCCTTTCTGTCCTGTGTTCCGCTCGTTTTTCCCTTGTTTTTTGTGCCCTTCTGCCCTCTGTTCCACTCGTTTTTTGTGCCTTTCTGCCCTCTGTCCCACTCATTTTTTGTGCCTTTCTGTCCTGTGTTCCCCCTTTTTTCCCTTGTTTTTTGTGCCCTTCTGCCCTCTGTCCTACTCGTTTTTTGTACCTTTCTGCCCTCTGTCCCACTTGTTTTTTGTGCCTTTCGGCCCTCTGTCCCACTCGTTTTTTGTGCCTTTCTGTCCTGTGTTCCACTCATTTTTCCCTTGTTTTTTGTGCCTTTCTGCCCTCTGTCCCACTCGTTTTTTGTGCCTTTCTGCCCTCTGTCCCACTCGTTTTTTGTGCCTTTCTGCCCCACTTGTTTTTTTGTGCCTTTCTACCCTTTGTCCCACTTGTATTTTGTGCCTTTCTGCACTCTGTTCCACTACGTTTTTCCTTGTTTTTGTGACCCTTTTGCCTTCTGTTCCACTCATTTCCCCAGCCGCTGTGGCCTTTTGTTTAAGTATTGCTGTTAATCAGAGCCCCTTCACGGTTTCCGATTAATAGCAATACTTAAACAAAAGGCCACAGTCTGCCCCGTGCTTTACTAACAAAAGCGTAGTCAGTTTCCTAACACAGCACGTACTTTAGCATACGCTGTGTTTGGAAACTTACTACGCTTTTGTTAGTAAAGCGCGGGGCAGACTGTGGCCTTTTGTTTAAGTATTGCTGTTAATCGGAGCCCGTGAAGGGGCTCTGATTAACAGCAATACTTAAACAAAAGGCCACAGTATGTCCCGCACTCCCACATAACCACAAGAACCACAAGCCCCACCAGCCCCACCAGCCCCCGCCTCCTTACCTGCACTCCTTATTCCCGCTCCACCGCCACAGCATTTAAAAGTGCCTGATGTTCGCGCCGCTTGCTTCTTTAAAGCGGCCAGAGGCGCGACTCTCTCGCGTGACGTCCTGTGTGTGCGCTCCACGCTAGGCAATGCGCGCTGATGTCAGGGGAGGTGCACGCGGGCACGCACCCTGGAGGGAACGTAGCTCCTATCTCCACATTGGCCGGGAGGGCGCTGTGGGCTCTCAGCGGCATCTGATCTTGCCACGCTGCCTCCTGGTCCTTCCTGGGGCTCAATCCTTCAATTGGCCTCCGCCTGTGCCCCAATCTCATTCGTGAGGTATTTGTTGTTCTCTGGATGCAGTGAAGCTCCTTTGGAGGTCTTCAGTGGAAAGAATCTATGGGTGGGGGGACAAAAATGGCACGATCTTGCACAGGTTGGCCACATAATCCAGGGCAAATCGTATTATCTCAGAGGTGGCTGACGAGGATGGAGCGGTCCACTGTGCCCCCCCTGGTGATGGCTAATACCTTTGCGGCTTACTACCGGAGACTATACACAATGCAGTCCCCCGAGCTGTCACTCTCGGCCCTCCTTGAGCGGGGTGGGGTGCGTCTCCCTAACCTAGAAATGGCAGCTCAGAAAGACTTGGATTGCCCCATTTCACACAAAGAAATCGATGAAACAATTACCCTCACCTCCTGGGTAAGACCCCGGGCCCGAAGGCCTTCCCCAGGAGTACTACGCGGCATACCCGGACACGCTGGCACCCCACTTGACCAGCGTACTCCTTGAAGCCGTGGAGAAAGGTTCCTTCCTGCAGGAGACACACATCGCCACCATTGTGGTTCTTCCGAAATCCCAGCCCCTCTCATGTAGATGTGCGGACTATCGTCCCATCTCCCTCCTCAACACCAAAATCAAGTTGTTTGCCTCCCTTTTGGCTGAACGATTGAAACCCTACTTATCCCTGCTGATCCATTCAGACCAATGTGGGTTCATGCCTCAGCGGGGAATCCGCCACTGCCTCCGGAGGCTGCAGATGGATTTGGCACACCGGCATGTACTTACTCCATACTTAGCACTTTTGTCTGTGGACTTGGAAAAAGCCTTTGATACAGTGGACTGGACGTATTTGCAGGATGTGTTGGCCGAGATGGGGTTTGGGCCTTACTTTAGATCACTGATCCGTATCCTGTACTCCCACCTGGGGGCACGAGTTCTGTCAACAGGGTGCTATTGGGGGCCTTTCCCATTGCCAGGGGCACAAGGCAGGGTTGCCCACTCTCCCCGTTATTATTCGCCCTGGTGATGGAGCCCTTGGCCTCCCTGGTGCATGCTGAGGAACGCATCCGCAGCTGGTTGTGGCCTAACATCAAAACGGACAAAATCGCATTGCACGCAGATGATGTCCTGATCTTCTTGGCGGACCCAGCCTCCTCCGGCCATATTGTCTCCAACCCCTGAATTCTTTTTAACAGGCCTCTGGCCTGTGATTGAACCATGGGAAATCAGTTTTGGTCTCCCTGCATCTCTCGAGGGAATGTTTTGAGTGGCAATCCACCACACCGCTCCGGCAACAATCCTTCCCGAGTTGGACTGGGCTCTTAATGTAACACCGTTGGATAAGAAGGCCAAGGAAGATCTCCTTTAGTGGAAAGCGCTGCCACTGAACCCCCTGGGTATGATGGTCCTGTTT
Source organism: Lissotriton vulgaris (assembly GCF_964263255.1). Lineage (NCBI taxonomy): Eukaryota > Metazoa > Chordata > Amphibia > Caudata > Salamandridae > Lissotriton > Lissotriton vulgaris. The sequence goes on along the minus strand of NW_028250947.1, from coordinate 48,660 downwards.
AAAATGATGATCTTTATGTCCTCCAAAATACCCCCTTCTGCTTTCCCAGGACTTGGTTCCTGGAACTTGACAGTTTAATTACCCGGTTTCTCTGGAGTGGTGGGAGGGCGCACCTGACTCTGTCTACATGCCGGAATCCTGCCTTTGATGGGGGCATGGGAATGACGCACTTATACCTCTATTTCCTGGCTGTAAGGCTCCTGGTTATCCACGATTCGTTCAATGGGGGTTGAGCTGACCCGGCCTATATGCTGGAGTTGAGTAAACTAGGTTTACCTTGCATTCAGGCCATGTTGTACGGGGGCCCATCTCATTCTGACTGCCCGAGGCAACGTGCTCTGTGTTATTGGCCTGGCGGGTCTCGTTGCGTCAGAACGGATGGACGCAGAAACTGACCCAATGTACACCCTTTTGGCATGGGACCTCGCTCCTGGAGGTTAATCAGATTGCGAGGTTTTAAAACTTGGGATCCTATTGGCATCTCACAACTTGGGGATGTGTGGGCCCCCTCGATGAAGTAGATTGGCGCAATGTGGCCCCCAGGATAGTCACTGTCTCTGCCAAATTCAAATTGATCCAGCTCTACTACCTGCATGCTGCGTATCTCACTCCCCTGCGCCCTTTCCGAGCGGGATTGCGCCCGGACGCGTCCTGAGCAAGATGTGCCCACATTCCAGTGGACTTTTTCCATATGGTTTGGTTGTGGCCCCGGTTGGAGCAATTCTGGGGGTCTATTGAGTCGGAACTTACAGAGGTGTCGGGTTGGGAGGTTCCACATGACCCACGTCACTCACTGCTGGGAATCAGGGACGGGCTGGATGGGTCCAGGAATGAAAAGTTATTTTTTAATACAACCTTGATCGTGGCCAAGCGATATATTCCGGCAGCATGGATAAGTCCTGAGCCACCTGATCTGGGGAGGTGGCGCAAGGGGTTGATTAGTGCGCGACCCAGGAGAAAGCCCTGTACATCGCCAAGGGGTGAAGCAAGAAGTACCGTAGAGTGTGGGGGAAGTGATTGGGCAATGTTGAGGGTTTTGAGTGACCTACCTTTATATTTAACCTATGTGGGACTTTTTGGGGATCGTTATTGGTGGTTGCGTTGATCATGGGCATGTAACTCTCTTAATTACTTCTGTGTCCTTGTTGATTTGTTTTATATGTTCAAAATCAATAAAACTTGATTATCAAAAAAAAGAGCGGGCTATTAAGGAGGCGATGGAATAAAAATTAAATAAAGGAAGTACGGACATCTTTATAAGTGCCACCCGTCCCATAATAGTAAATGGTAGTGAATCCCATCTAGTGAATAAGGATTGTACCTTTCGTAAAAGTGGATCAAAGTTCAGCTTCACTAAATCGGATACCAGGGTAGAAAACATAACTCCTAAATACCGTTTTGGTCTTAAATTAATACAACCAACTAAATCCGCATGTAAATATACCTTCACCCCACCACACACTAATATTTCAGTCTTTTTTTTATTAATTCGGTAACCTCCTAAGGCCTCGAATTCTTCAAAAAGCTGTAAAACAGCAGTTTGAGATTGAATATCCGTCTTAATTATCAACATAATATCATCGGCATAGAGTTTAATTTTTGCCATAGATAAAATCGGTGGAGGGATATTTACAGATTCACGGATTGCTGTGGCTAACGGTTCAATAAAGAAAGCAAAAAGGATAGGAGATAAGGGGCAACCCTGCCTGGTGCCCCGTTGGACCGATACTGTGTCTGCCATAACAGAATTGATAATTATATTAGCTCTGGCACCCGTGTATAAATTTTGAATTAAACTAATAATTTGTGAGGGGATACCAAAGTGTTTTAGAATAACAAATAAAGTTGTCCACACCACTAAATCAAAAGCTTTCTCTGCGTCTAACAGTAAAATTAAAGCTGGGATTGTTTTAACCTGAAAATAATCTAACGCTTCCGTGAGAAAATGGGTATTGGTCACTAACTGGCGGCCTGCCACAAAGCCATTCTGATCTAAGTGAATAAGATCCGTTGCGATTAAATTAAAACGTATTGCAAGTAATTTAGTGAGGATCTTATAATCGGTATTAAGTAATGTGATAGGCTTGTATGAGTTAGGGTCTTTTGGATCTTTACCTTTCTTTGGAAAACTGACAACAGTCCCCTCCCCGAAAGAATCCGAGACTTGGCCACCCATTAACATATAATTAAATAATTGTAATAATAAATTTTTTATTCTCAGCTATTCCGTGCTTCTTGCCTAGCAGAAGTAGAGTCATTATTTCCAAGCTTTATATGGGCTAATAAAACGCCCTAGAATAGCAATGAAGACACTGTACATGGACACCGAACTGGGAGGCCTATCTGTTCCTAATCTTAGAGATTATTACAGTGGATATTTCGCCCAATACTTAGACAGATTTAAACCAGGAATGCAGAGTCCAAAATTATTTATCAATTTCTTTTTTGACCAAATTAGTCAAGAGGTACAAACCCCAGTTCCTCTGCACATCCCTAAATCACCAAAACTCACCCGATATAAAATGATGTATTGGTTTTTTAAACGTCGCGACATTTTTCTAAAAAGGTACTCTCTCCCGCAGTTTAATTCTAGAACCCCTCTAAGGAACGCTCTCATCTTTATGGGAATCAAAATCGGAGCAGATATTGTCTTTCAAAGGGAGCGGGCTGGGTTTAGTACTCTATCAGATTTTGTAAGAGAAGGGGCCTGGCTGTTACCAGAAGAGATGCACCAATTAATTTCAGGGAACTTTATGTTATTAAATTCATATGTTTCGATTTTCAAAGTACTAGGACAAGTCGAGCCAAGAATGATCGACTCTCCTTGTTAGTTGTGGGACGATTTGTTTTTGATTCCTCAGAGTAAGAAGCCAGGAGCATGGAAACGTTTATTAGCACAACATATTGAATTAGATCTCAGTACAAGAGTCATTAAAAAATGACAGGAACAAGAAAATCATGTTCTTACTATGAATACCTGGAAATGTAATTACATTTTAGTGTTCTTCGAGGTTCGAATTGGAGGAGAATGTGCTTTTTTAGTAAATGGCTCCTATATTGAACTCCTGCCGTTATTTCTAAAATGTAAGTAAATATTAGTGCCATCTGTTTTAGATGTCAGCAATACAGTCCCGCTAATTGGTCCCACACTATAGCTCACTGTGTTAAAATTGTACCTTTTTGGAATGAGATTTTCGAATATTTACAAATATACTGTGGGATTCAGATTGCTTATAACGTTAAATTAATACTTTATAGATATGATTCTGATCTTGGATTGTTAGAACAGATGGTTAAACTATAACTTATTGTGATGGTAGTAGCGAGGTCATTGGTACTCCAGAATTGGAAACTAACACAAGCTCCTACGTTTAATTCTTGGCTTCAGAAAATAAGAAATGTCAGAATAAGTGAGTTTCGTTATGCACAGCGAATTGGGGGAATAAGGAAATTTGACAAAATTTGGAAATAGTATTTTGAGTAATATTGGAAATTGTATTTTGTAAATTATGAATTGTATTCCTTGGTTGTCAATATACGCATTTGCTTCTTACTAAACCGAAATTATGATTCAAGAACTTCAATAATAAAATGTTAAAAAAAAAATTTAAAAAAAGGAGGCGATGGAAAGAAAAATCTCTTCAGCGTTCCTCAAATTAGTCTGATCTTTGCTAATTCCGAGCAGGACCACCTCGGCCTCTGGCAATATCCTTTTCTTAATTGCCCTATTTAAGGCTGAACAAATCTTCTACCAGAATTGCCCTATTCTAGGACATGTAACAAAAAATATGGAGCCAGGCCCCTTCACCTTCTGCTTGGCAGCGAAACATCTGTTTTCGACTTCTTGATATTTTTTATTTAGTGCTTTTGGTGTAAAATAAGCCAACCACCGATATAGGAAGGCCATTCTTTTAAAATTGGGTGCTCTCAGAGCCTTACTCCCTCGTAAACATATGACTTCCCATTCTTGATTGGAGAAGGTATATTGGCTTTCCCGTGTCACCCTTTCAAGATGGCTCTGCAGTTGCGCTGCAAACGATACCAATTCCCCACTCCTCTTAACTTAGCTCCAAATAGGGCTGTCGCCAGTTTGGTCAGTGCTCCAAAAGGAAAATTCTGTTGATTCAAAAAATGAACAATCTGCAAATAACCAAAAAAAAGCAGGGTGTCTCTGATCCCCACTTTTCATAAGCACTTCATGCCAAGTGATTACCCTATCTTGGATTACGAAGTGTCTTAGCCCTTCTAAACCACTAACCTTCCAATTTCTTAAGTGACAAGATTGAAATTGGAGGTCAAGATTTTTGCATTGCCCCAATTTTAAGTAATGAAACCCAGAGAAGCCCGTTCCCTTAAAAAAGAATTGAAGTCTGTTGGAATAATCTTTCAATGTCTTATATCTTTTTTTCCAGTAGTTTGGTGGTTTTTAGAAATATTGGAATCTGAGACCCGGCTTCCTGCACCATTTTCTCCATAAAAAAGTTATCTTTCACCCATTAGAAGACAATAAACGAGCTGATAAATGTTAAAGCTAAGAATGTTTTTGTATAGCACTCGGCTACTCCGAGGATTGTCCCGGCGCTTTGACCTAACACGAACAAAGGACAAAAGAAAAAAGGGGAAAAGAGAACTACATAAATCTAAGAAGGCCGCTTCATAGTAAGTGTGTACGTGCGGTAAGGCCATTCCACCCTGTTCAATATTTAATTGCATAGAAGCGAGCTAAACCCGCAATGTCTTTTTTCCTCAAACAAACTGTCTAAACATAGTTTCCAATTCTTTAAGATAATTAATATTGATTTTAATAGGTAAATTAATCAACAGAAAGACAAGTAAAGGAAGAATGGACATCTTTATAAGAGATACAAGTCCTATCAGGGTTAAAGGAAGTAGCAGCCACCTATCCAACAGTTGCTTTATTTTACCCTGCGTTTTTTCATAGTTCAACTTATATACTTGTTGGTATTGATCAGAGACATATATCCCTAAATAACATATGGGGTCGGGTTTTGCTGCTTGCAACTCAAGATTGGCTGAGAGAAAATGTGTGTCAGTATTCAATATAAGAATTTCAGTTTTATTTTGATTTATTTTATTGCCCAAATTAACTCAAATTCGTTAAATTACCTCATAGCCAACTCCAAGTCCTGGCTATTGGGTTTCAGGTATAAAATGATGTCATCCGCAAATAGCTTTAGCTTGCCCATACCCAAAAGTGGGACATTAATTGCATCATTTTCACGTATAAGGAAAAAAAAACAGTGAGGGGGAAAGCGGACACCCCTGTCTTGTCCCCCTATTTCTTTTTACTGTACCCACCTGTTTTGCATTGATTACCACCTGAGCCTGTGCCCTCTGATAGATATTTAGCAGCATTATAATGATCTGGGGAGCAATACCGAATCTCAAATCTAAAATACATTATTGATGTTAATTCTTTTTTTAAAATGGTCATTCAGTTGTAAATAATGTCATCTTGTTTATATAAAAGGAACAAAAATGCTTACAACGCTTTTTTATTATAACTTTTCAAAATGCTGCACAGCAGCCACAATGCTCTATGTATAATGGTTATTAGTTCAATAAAATAAGGAAACAAACGTTTCAATGAGTAAGGTGGGTTTATTAAAACCTCATCCTAAAACAGCCAACAGCAACTGACACAGTCCGAATAGATGTCCATGTACATTCTAAGAATTAAGAATACAAATAAAGAATTATGGGGCTTAAAGGGGAAAGGTAGAGAACATCACACATCTCCCTTCTATACAAATGAATAACAATGAGAAGGCAACAAAAACATAACTTAAGCATAAGCAAAAAGAGAACAAGCTCAAACATAGTCTTTCAAATAAGAGGGAGCTTTACGGGTTCTTTGACTTCTTTTAGAAGAGTACGATGGCCTGTCGAAGGAACAGTTAGAACTCAAGTGAAAGTTATTGCATAAATCATCATTATGAGCAGAGTCAGTTGAAACAGACAAATCAGGATCGACAACAACTACACGACTCTTATTCCAAATTCTACCATCATCAGTCTTAACAGCATTTTTAAAAAATCTTGATAACAGATCTAATGTCAGTGTACTTTGACCATGGTTTGCGTCCCACAGGGGTCTTAATTTTGACAAAGTCACCCACTTTAATTTCATGAGAACACATACTTTTCTTAAGGTCAAAGTATGCCTTGCGAGCATCTTGTTTAAGTAACTCCTTAGTTCTCCACTCACCAATATCATTGTTGACAAGGCCTTTATTCATGCACAGCCACCCCGGACACATCAATGTGTTAGTAACCCTCCCTTTGAACAGCTCAAACGGGGACCTTCCAGTAGTAGAATGAGGGGCAAAACGATAAATGTTAATCCTGTCCTGAAGAGTGGACTTCCAATTTAAACCAGAAGAGCGAGCAAGTTGTATGGATTCCTTCAACGTCTTATTAACTCTCTCTCTACTGCACCATTGGTTTGGGGATGGTAAAGTGAACACCTTTTATGAACTATCCCACATTTTTTTTTGAAAATCAACAAACATGGAGGAACAAAATTGAGGACCATTGTCGGATAGGAGACTATTAGGAAAACTTTCCTTGTTAAACAACGGCTCTAAAAACTTTATGATAGAATCAGAAGTAATTTCCCTGACAGCACAAACTTCAATCCATCTAGAGTATAAATCTATCAATACAATGAGGTAAGGAGTATCAGAAACACCAGAAAGAGGGCCAAGAATGTCAATTGCGACCTCATCCCAAGGATGACCAGGTAAAACTCTCTTTACCATAGGCAATTGCCTTGTTTTTAAAATCTTGTCACTAGAACAGCACTCAGGGCATTCTCTGACCATTCTCTCAATCTCAAGATCCATCCCAGGCCACCAAAACTGCATGCAAAGAAACTCTTTAGTTTTAACAATTCCCAAATGTCCACGATGGGCATGAGACGTAATTTACAAAAAAAAAAAATCCACTTTTTCCACTTCACATTAGGTTCACCTGGACTTGTTAGAAAACATGCTGGCTGAGTTACATTTTGCATTTTTTTTTAAATGTAAAGAGCAATAACAAAAAAAATGTTTGTTTAAAAATGTATTTTTCAATTTTAAATCTCTTTAGTATTAAGAGAATAATCCAATTTCCGTAGCTTTATGGCAATGAGTGCTTTCTGCTTAAAACACACACTTCTTTAAGAATAAGTCAATTTCCCTTGCTTTATAGCAATGAATGGCTTTTTTTTTATACAGACTTCACATGTTTATTTTTCATAGTCCTTTATTAAATGGACTTCACCATTCTTTTTTTAATCTTCAGCATTGTCCTTTGTTGAGAGAAAAATCAATTATGAGGATGTTCCTTAGGTTTAATAATGGACTTGGAATGTAGAACGATTTAACAATGCACTCGTTCCACCATTGAGAACGTTAAGCTGAAGACAAATGAACACGTTCTATCATAGAGAACGCTACGCTGAAGTCAAAATGCCACAAAAGCATCACTGACACGCAGCGTTTACTTTTCACTGAAACGCAGCGTTCAGAAAATGGACTGAAACACAGCGCAGGGTCTTTTGACACGCAGCGCATACAAAATGGAGGGACTGGAACGCAACGCAAGACTTAAGAGCAGCGTCAAGCTCTCACAAGTGACGTAGCTGTAAGGGCGCGTGCAGCCTGGCTTAGAATGCACACGAGGAGATTGAAAAAAAACGTTCTCTTCGCGCGAAGGCCAAAATCCCTTATAAATCTTTAAATTGATTATATTAAAGTCCCAAATCCATTCTCTTTTAAATATTCCTCCCACTCTCCTCACCCGTAAAACAGATGGAATTTCTGCCGCTGGGAAGATGACGCTTCACTTCATGAATTGAAGAGCAGCCGCTGGAGGAGAAACGAGGTAGATTTCTTTGCTGAGTTGATTTAGTTGAGGTATCTTCCAATCTTCGCCAATGTAAAATGGTTATTAGTTAAATAAAATAAGGAAACAAACGTTTCAATGAGTAAGGTGGGTTTATTAAAACCTCATCCTAAAACAGCCAACAGCAACTGACACAGTCAGAATAGATGTCCATGTACATTCTAAGAATTAAGAATACAGATAAAGAATTATGGGGCTTAAAGGGGAAAGGTAGAGAACATCACACTCTACAACATACCTTAAAGACATTGGCAAAGCCAATAGCTGTGGCTAAACACGTACAATGTACCAAAGGCAAGACCTGATGACAGTGCCAATACTTGTTTGTTTTTAGGTACGGGGAGATTATGTGATTTTCCCAGAATCACAGGATGTTGAGCAAAGAAGAGACTGGAGCGTGGTTGACCAATTAACAAAGCCGGCAGCTTTGTTGGCACTCTGTATGTTATAAAGATACAAAATGTGCATCATGCTCCTGTTCTGTCATGAGAATCAGCTGCTGTTCATTGATCCATCATGTTGTCAATTAAATCGGTCTATTCTGTGAAAAGAGTTTGCAACTTGCCAGTCCGTCTATGACCAACAACCTGTTAGTAATCAGTATCCTAAGTGGAAAACAAAGAACTAGCCCTTATCAAACCAGTAGAAAGCTCAGTGCAGCATAGCTCCCATCTGCCATGTTGTACAACATGGCTAAATAAAAAACATTGACAAATCAATAGATCTTACATAGGCGAGACCTATTGGCTTTGCCAATGCTGGTCATAATATTGTAATATTGCTACAGATGCCCTCTTAATAAGTGACTCCGGCATCCTCATCTAAGCAAACATTAAACCACTCACAGTTATCCTTTATCAAGTTAACTAGAAATCCTGCGGGTTTAATCTTACATTATTTCAGAACTGGGACTACTACTAAGAGAATTGCAGTCTCTGCTGCAGTTGGTGTGGGGTTTCCACTCAGAAAAGTATGAACTAACTGGTTTCAGAGGAAGTCGTAGATTCACGACTTTCTCTGAATCCTCAGTCTCCACTGGGAATGAAGGGGACCAACTAGGTACCAGCCTTGGGTACCAATACCAGGACAGTTGGTATAACCCACAACCAGGACCGTTTTTTTAGAGGACAACCAATGGCGGCCACCAAGGGGCAGGAGCACAAACTGGAACTGGAACAGGGGCCACAACCGCGGCCAGCCACAACAAGGCCAGGGATGGGACAGAGGCTGCCAACAGGGCCAGAACCCAACCCAGAAGCAAGTGAGGTTTCCCCAAGAACAGCATGGTGAGATCCAAACGAGACGTCGGGTATACCGCTGGTAACCACCCAAAAGGACCCAATAATAAATATGTCAACTTATGAACTGACCAATGATGAATGCATGATCCTCAGCAGAGGTCTATCATATGTCCCTACAACATACTCTAACAAATTCAATATGCAAAGTGAGTTGCATCAGTTCTTCCGGATGATACGCTTGAGGCACTATTTCCGGCATTCTCCACCATCTACTACCACGTCTTGCACTGGTCTACGTGTCCCGTCGACTTTCACACCTACATTTCAGATGGTCTCTCATCGGATCCTTACTTATGAAAGCACAGTGCTTAAAGAAGCACTCACGACTTGCTCTACCAAGAAGTATGTCAAGCATAATGTCACTATTGCTGAACGCAAGGTTTTGGAAAATCTGAAAAATAACCGCTCAATCGTGATCAAACCCGCCGACAAGGGTGGGCCTATTGTGGTTCAGGACGTGGATGCCTACAAGAAGGAACTCTATGCACAACTGAATGATGGAGTGAGTTATACTAGATTGAATCACAATCCTACAAAGAATATCAGTACCATGATCCTATGGACGACGGAAAAAGGGAAGGAGGTGGGCTATCTCTCTGATTCGGAATTCCATTACTTAAATCAGAAGCAGCCCTGTTTACCAATCATTTACCCCTTATCAAAGGTCCACAAAAACATGGAACAACCACCTGGCCGCCCGATTGTCTAGGGTTGTGGCTCTGTCCTGGAGCCCCTGTGTAAATACGTGGATTTTTTCCTGAAACCATTGGCGGAGAAAACCGAGTCCTGCCTCTGTGATAACATGCAATTAATCAACCTTGTTGATGGTATGCCCTTTGACCCAGCCACACAAATTCTCACCACGATGGACATTGTCTCGTTGTACGCGAGCATTCCGCAACAACATGCACTTCAAGTAATGGTGAAACATCTGAACACAAGGACATTACCTGCATGTGTCCCAACTTAGTTTATCATTCAACTACTTCAGATAGCCATGACTCAAAACTTTTTCTACTTCCAGAGTGATTATTTCATGCAGACCAAGGGTGTGGCAATGGGAGCCAGCTTCGCTCCAGACCTGGCTATCCTCTACATGGATGACTTCGAGCAAAACTACATTTACAATATCCTGAATCCTTTCAGAGACCACGTCTTATATTGGAAACACTACATAGATGAGGTCCTCATGGTTTGGACAGGTAGGGACTCGGAATTCAACAACGACTATGAGTGGTTCAATGAGAGATTGATGGATAACCAGTTCACCATCCACCAGGATACGTCCACCATTGATTTTCTTGACATATCCATAAAGGCCACAAGTGACTGCCTGTATACCACCCTATACCTCAAACCCACGGAAAGGAATACTCTTCTGAGGTATGGGAGTCATCATCCCCGGGGGACTACGCGACAACCTACCTTTTGGGCAGTTCCTGAAAATCTGGAGGAACTGCACTCAGAAGGAAGACTTCTTTAACGAATCCGATTATCTAATCCTTAGACTGGTCGAACGAGGTTACCCTAAACGGCTGGTCAAACGAGCCAGAAAGAGAGCTAGGCATAATCACAGGTAGATGCTTCTTACTCCTAAAGAAAGACCCCAGAATCTGGACAGATTAATCTGCGTCACTACATTTAATACATGTAGTAATGAAATCCGACAGATCATCAGTAAGCATTGGCATCTAGTGGCAGGAGAGTTGCAGCTTACAGAACCTCCCATACATTCATTTAAGAAAGGGAAAAATGTCTGTGATCATGTGGTCAAATCTTTCTTGGACATACAGCCAAAACCCACCATTCAATCAATGTGGCAACTCCTGGACGTAGTGGAACACTTCAAATGTGGGAAATGTAAGGCATGCTGCCTGACAATTGAAACCAAACATTTCCAACACAACAACTGCATGGCGGATCTCAGAACTCTCACAAACTGCAAAACGAAAAACGTCATTTACGCCATTGTCTGCCCCTGTGATAAAGTCTATATAGGACAGACTACACAAAATGTTAAGTGTTGAATACTGCAGCATTGCAGTAGGATAAGATGTGGCACTGTGGGGGCCCCCATGGTTGACCACTTTCTAACACTCAACCATCCCCCAGAATCCATGAAATGGTTGGTCATTAAAGCAATCACACTGGGCCTCTGGGGAGGTGATTTGGGATTAATTTTAAACACCAGAGAATGCAAGTGAATGGATCGCTTCAAATCTGTCCAAAATGGTCTAAATGGACTGGATACAACATATGCCCAACTATCCCTATTAACTGGCCCAAAGGACCTGGGTCTTTTGAACAGCACGCACATCCAGGAACACGGGGCAGTAAGCTTCTCAATTGCATAGTGCATGTAAGTGATGACAATACTAGTCTGTCCTCTGTTGACTAACTTGTATTGTGCATACCCGCATTTTACAACCGGGACATTTTTTAGCTGAACCGATCACATCTAACTGTCCCTTTTGCTAAAGTTTAGACCAACAATGCCTGTGGAAAAGAAGTCCTTTCACAAAGTGGCGCACATTGTACTGGGTAAATGCACCCTTTAAAAATACACCCGTGAAGATGTAATGCCCACGGCTAGAATGCAAGCTAACTATGTTGGACAGCCATAAATACTGTTAAACATGAACGTGTTTGCATTGCCTGATATGGATACGTAATTGTTATGTAACATCTTCACAGGAATAGTTTATTCCCCCACCGTCATTATGGAGTTTTATAGTAACCCATAATACTTTTACGTTGTATTTCATTATATAGTGTCAGCCTGTGTTGTAATCACTGATGCCACGTATTTATTATATAATGTCAGCCTGCTTTGTAATCACTGATGCTACTACCTTTCTCTAAATGGTTGTTCTACCACTTTAACAACAAAGATGCAATTCCAGCTCTGTGATCCATACTCTGTCCTCTTGAGTAGATCGGCAGTGCTTGACTTGCACTTTCCGACATGGTATTTAACCTGTCACGTGACACCAACCAGGGTTAGCTGTCAGATGTTTCGACGCTTCCTTGAGGTATGTCACGCCGCGACCCTCCTGTTTCTTTTGCCTTTCACAGCCCTCCAAGCTTGCATTAACGCGCACACGCTTTATCTCTAGAAGAGGCTGGTTTCTCCAGAGCTCTTCACCTATTTAACCTCTTAAACTCTGCGCTCGACTTTCTTTGTAACTTTGCACACGCGCTGTGCTTTCCCCAGCGAAGGTTTATAGCCTTTCGCACACCGCGCCCTGCTATGCTACAGTAGGCTCGCCCGCAATGGGTTTGGCAAAACAATTAAGGGCTTTGACTGGTAGCCCGCACACACCCGCAGTTAAACTTTTAAGTCTTTTTAATTCGTTGCGCACCGTTACTTATTAATATCTGAATCACCCCACAGTTTTAATTGTGCTCCTCCATTGTTTGCACAATCTCACACGCACGAGCTGGGCTGTTTTTACCTTTAATGAGACGTGTGCAGCCTTATTTTCATTATCTGTAAGCGCGTTTTTGTCAATCATGGGACTCTCTACCCCACTTTTGAGCATAACCTCAGACAGTTCCAGTGGAGTCTTTAGGTGTATGCTTAAACCTGTTCTCCACTGAAAAGCCCCACAGATGAGGTTGCGGGGAATGAGATTTTAATATCTTTTCTGATTACTTAGATACCTATCTCATTCATCTATTTGGATCGATTATTTTCTGTCATTGAGTAAAAGGCAAACCCCACATAGGTTAAATCAACCCCATAGACTGACGCAACTCTGAAGAACCACTTACGACTGATAAAGTTTTAAAAGTTTAATATAAAATCAGAATTAAGTGCATATACAACAAATACACAGGAACTAGAAGGAACATAAATTCCCTAAAGAACCTAAGTCTACAAAAGAATACAATTAAGGTCAATTCAAGAATCAGCAGATTAAAAAGCATAGATACTAAGTGGTTCCGTTGCGTCATCTATAAAAGAAAAGAATACAAGTTAAATCTGTCCCTACTCTATGCTAGGTGACATCCCTACTTCGCAAGTTCCTATTAGCCTAAAAAGGTGTCAGCAGTTTGACTTCCAAAGAAGTTCAAACTCTCTTCGCCTCTAATAGTAACTTATGTCGAGAAGCAGTACCCTTTCTGCCTACCCATCTGCTCTCTAAGGGTCCTCGGCCTACTGCTCTCTTGCGCTCTGTTCTTTCTCTATGACTCCTCAAGCCATCTGCGCTGAGCTCTTGTGCTGCTCTTCTCCCCTGGGTGCTGTCCCTAAATACACAATCACCGTATGGATGGAACGCCCCTTGACGCCCACCACATACACATACATATGATGTCATTCTCTAGGTCTTTCCATAGCTTCGTCTCTTCGCGTCGTCCGTTAAGTTGACCTTTCTTCTTAGACGCCATCTTCGTCTTCTTGCTGGTGACTTCATTGACATTCCAGTTGACACTTTCAGAGCAAAGTCTATCACTTCATCAGAACTTCATTCTTTACGACTATGTTCTTAACCTCATTTGGTCTTGTGAATGGTCATTTCTAAACAAGACCCAAATTCCAAACGTCTCTCATCTCACTTAGGCCATAAACTTCGTCTAGCATTGTCACCTTAAATCTAACAAGACCTTAGACTCTTTGGCTCGCACATTCAGATCAAAGCTATCCACGATTCCTGTGAGCCCACTAAATTACATACAGCGGACTACACTCCTGCGAACCCTTGGTCAGTCAGGTTAAAATCACACATGACCAAACTCTTCTAACATTCCTACAAACTCTTCTACACAGTATAACCTTTAACACACATTTGTATATAATCGAATTTAGCAAATCACTTGATTATAAGTGAATACATCTTACATAGAATATAACTTTATATTCTCCTTCATTACATCGTTATATATGCTCCCTGCACATTTCTTCGTTTTACATTTCTCGCCGCTTTCTCCATTTTGAATTATACACGTACATGAATTCTACTTTGCACGTTCTTCTGTTCGTAAGCATTTCTATACATTTCTATATTAGCCCACTACGTATACGGGCCTTCTAATTTAAAGTGAATACAAATGTAAATACATTTCCTATTACATTTGTTACATCAGCTAATTTTACTCTACAAGTGCTAACTCATGTTACAACTTATACGTTTATGCGATATGCTTATGAATATGGTACAGATATACTTTTTATTCAAATTGCGCTCTCTCAGTTTTCACTGACACTGCAGTTTTGCATTCTTCCCTTCTTCTCCTCCTCTCCCGCTTTCAGACATAGGTTACGCTTGAACCTTGTACCTCCGCTACTGCTTTATCAGTCCGCCATAGATAACTCGAATCCTATGGTACCCCACACACGGATAATTTTTAACCGTGAGTGTATACCTACCATGTATGCCCCAAGTCGTACTCCTCATAAGCCACTAGTGTGAACTTTGATCCTAGGGATGCTCTTCTCTTTTCTGGCTCCCCCCTGTGTAGGAGCTTTGCAGGCCCACTTCTCTAACTTCCAGCACCTTACACTTTGACTCTTCTGTCAATTGGATCCACTCCCTTCTTAGGCACAACTCACTAACCATGTGCCATTGTCTATAGGTGCCCCCCTCCCCACTTCTTGGTCATGAAGAAGACCCCATCTCCAAGACGCTCAGTTTGCTGGTCCCCATAGGGGTCAAAACGTTGACTTTTTCTTTTCTTCTACATCAAAACTGGATGACAGTGAATTAATAACTGCATCTGCTGTTTATGTTCTCACATTAATCGTATATGCCAGAAACATGGCAGGATAGGTTTTCAAAGTTGAATGTTGATGTATGTACATGCACTACCTTCCCTTTGCACACCACTTGCACTGATCCCAATTTTTGCACTTGTCACTTCACGTTATATGAACCTGGTTTATCAAGAATGCAGAATGTCATATACAGTTTATCTTGTGAACCGTTAATCTATTGACAACCCTTGTCTAATTGATTAAATCACAGTCATTTATCGTATGAGCATTTTGGTGTTGTCATATCTCTATTTCTTTTTGACCATGCATTTGGTTGTTGATACATTGTAAAACATTTACACTGTGACCATCCTTTTGTGTACAATCGCATACTTTAGTGGCAAAAAACAGATTATTGCTTGTTAAGCATTCGTTAATCGCCTCAATATACTCATCGTGTAAAAGGTGTGATTGACCTCCCTTGCCTAGGTCAAGAAACCACAAATTCCTTTTGCGGGTATGAGGCATAGATTAAAATCCCCGCCCCTAGAGAATATATATGTCGGTATTCGGCCTATCACATACCAATTCCAAGTACCTCTCAGTCAATCAACTGCCACTCTTTTATGTTTTTGAGTTTTATACAGCGGAACTCGACCTGAGGGTGTTGGAGCGCTTTACATGACCACCAGTTGCATTACACAGGGACAAGTTATTTTTATATTTTTGGTTGGCACTGGGAGAATAAGTGATTTGCCCAAAGTCACAGAATGTTACGCCGAGGCCAAGACTCAAACAAGGTTCCCCAGTTCCAAAGTAGGCAGCTTTGACCTTACTCCACGTCCTCTGCTTATCCGGGCTATTAATATTATTATTATATATTGTATAGTAATTATCACAAGTGTGTGTATGTTTCCAGCAGATAATATGGTGAAGGAAGATACTCAAGCAACACTTTCTCATGGAGCTTGATAGAAATGAATGAACAAAGATTTCACTTTGCCTGTCCTACTCTAGACGGTACGACAGGGGGGTTATAGGTCACATAACCATTTAAATGTAAACTTGGTTTCCTGAAAACAGAGAATGGAAATGATGAAGCTCACCCGGTGGCCCATCTGTATTATCCAATTTGCTCATATGACCAGCTACATTCCAAAACAAGATCTTTTCAGAACTAGCCAGGCTCCCAAGTCTATCGGAGACATCCCTATGCTCAGGAGGGTGGGGTGGCACGCTTTCTACCTTTGTTAGGCACAAATTGGTGACTTACACGTAATTAGATTCCGCTCGCAGTCGTGTTTGTTGCCTGAAGCGTGGAGGTGAACCCTTTCTACTGCTACCCATCTCCCCACTGGGACCCTTGAACTCTGAGCCCGTGTGCTCCACCGTTGCTGGATTGACTGTGCCTGGGGATAACGGAACTCTGCCTGAGCCCGTGTGCTCCACTCCAGGGTTTTACCATCAGCTGAGGGAGTCGAGGCAGCCAGCGGGAGCGGGACTGCGAGGCCCAGAGGTGCTTGCGCCAGGTAATCGCGCGCACCTGGTGCCTCTTCCCGCCCCCTCCTCCCTGTAAGCATTTAAAGACTTGCGGCCCCCGCTCCACGGGTTCTGCTCGCAGTCGTGTTTGTTGCCTGAAGCGTGGAGGTGAACCTTTTCTACTGCTACCCATCTCCCCACTGGGACCCTTGAACTCTGAGCCCGTGTGCTCCACCGTTGCTGGATTGACTGTGCCTGGGGATAACGGAACTCTGCCTGAGCCCGTGTGCTCCACTCCAGGGTTTTACCATCAGCTGAGGGAGTCGAGGCAGCCAGCGGGAGCGGGACTGCGAGGCCCAGAGGTGTTTGCGCCAGGTAATCGCGTGCACCTGGTGCCTCTTCCCGCCCCCCTCCTCCTCCTACTTAGCCCAGCTTCCGGACGCGTACACGGGACGCGCGCGGGCGAAGACCGGGCAAAGAGCGGGCCGTTGTGTGGCCGTTAGATGGCTGGAGAGGCTGGGCTGGGCCCGTCTCTTTCATTCCCATTGCGTTTCCCCTAGACCTGAGTTCCCTACGTATATAACAGTATTGACACTTTCCCTGTGTGTAGCACCGCGTCGCTGACTTTACCATTCTGTGCTAGTTATTGTTTCATTACCATTGCTTGGTTAGGTCGTTTTCCTCCTTCCTTTTTTCTATCACTCCTAGGACCAAAGCTTTTTAAGTACCTTCTGGTTCTGAACAGATATTCTTGCTCAAGCCCTATAGTTGTGTAATCCCCTGCCAATATGGGGGGAAACCTCAACAAGGGCACATTAGATAATTACTTCAAGAAATCTACTTCAGAAATCGAAAGGGAAGAAGCCCTAGCGGAGAGAAGGGTGGAGCGCCGTCGTTCCATCGAGGGTTATAAGGCTGGACTCTCCTTGACATCATCCCCGCATATCATAACATCTAGCTCAGGGGTGGCCCCTATTACTGAGGACCCTTTTGCAACCCAGGGAATTCCAGAACTTTTAAGGGACACTTCTCCCACACCACCCTCACCTAGGGCCCTAATTAGCCCCCCTACTATCGCTCCCTCTCCATCCTGCAATTCTGACGTAGGTCAGGAAGTTACACCAGCTACCCTCCACACTGGTAAAATCACCGCCAAAAATCAACCGAGGAAGATAGAGGTCCCGAAAGTTCATGGTCCACCGCCCAATAGGAGAAGGAGGAAGGGGGGTTCTATTCAAAAGGGCAGAATTAGCCACTCTGGATTCGGCAAGGGGAAAGGGGGGAGTGCAGCTTCTGCCCCTAAACCAACAGGGGATACAAGACCCGTAATCACTTTAGTGACTACGCAAGAAACACCATCACTTACAATTGCCACTGCCCCCACAAGTGCCAACATCAAGGACACTCAGCCGATCGCCCCCCACCCTGGAGCTTCTTGAGCAAATGCTCAGGACGCTCACTTCTCCTATTGTAGACAGATTATTGGCTATTGAACAATGGCTGGGGAACTTGGAACAGGCTATTCTCAACAAGCCGGACAAGCAGAAGGCCCTCCCATTCCTAATCCAGCATTGGCTGCGGTTGGTTTACCCAATATCTTAAAACCTACTTCAGCCAAGGTGGCTTATACAACATCCGCTACCACCACAACGGCCTTATTCCCTAAGTCCAATGCTCCTACCAAAATAGTGACCCATAATCCCCAAGGGATTACAACCTCTACCATTCCTTCCCGACTTGCCATGCAAACGGATGGCGCTATCCCGAAGGGTGGAAACAGTTCGGCTGCAAGACCATCGCGGCCGGCTGGAGAGAGGGAATCCCTAAGTAGAGTAGCAAAACGTAGAACTCCTCAGGTTGAACTTCCTCCGGAAGCACTACCCTATGTAGTGGTGCTTACGGGTGTTCCCACCCTTGACCCTGACAAGCGAGAAGGTCCTCAGCAGCTTCAAAATAAAACCATGTACTGGCTGTCTAAGAATAGGCCACTCCCGGGTAATGTTAATGGGGACATTGTGCACGTGCGCCGACTCCCCTGGTTGGGGGGGCGGGAGAAAGACATTGAGGGCGACTTGATTGTGATCAACTTCAGGGATCCAGAAGCTGTCAGGCACATTTTGAGCTGGATGCCAGGGAACCTAGGCAAATCAATCATGCCGTGTGACCTTACTTACTTCTATCCCAGAGCCCTAGTAGCTCCCTTGTCATGCCCCTGGCCTCCTATGGCCCTGTCAGGTACCTTAGGTCCAAAACAAAACAATCATTACTTCCCCCCGCAGCCTGGTCCCATGATCCCAAAGAATGCATATGGGTGGGAATCCATCCCGCAAAGGGGCTATGGTACCAACCCTAGGAGGTCGGACTATCCTCTTGAAACAGGGGGGATGGATCATCTGCTTCCTTTCACACCCTTGGAAGTTAGCAATAGATTCGAAGTTTTTTCTGGTTTGGACTCTTGTGATTGACGCCTGGGTACCTCCCCTAGTCATCCTGCTCCAGAGAGGGGGTTAAGCGCAAAAGATGTTAAATCTTATTTCTCTGGTGTACACTCCCCTCCTCAGACGCCAAGTGATTCCCATGGCACGACTCAAATCCTTTCAGTTACATCTAACCATAGTCCATCTCCTCCTCCTGGGATTTCTATCTCGCATGTAAGTAGTGATAGTGATATTACAGGGATGCAGGGACCTACATCGCAGACTGCTTCTAGAGCCCTGAGGGTACTGTCATGGAATGTTGCAGGCATTGCCAATAAAATACACACTGAAGACTGGGATTCCCTAATAACAAATAGTGACATCTGTCTCTTTCAAGAGACATGGGCGAGGGAACCCGTGCTCAAAATTGGCTACGCAACATTTGAAATTCAGGCGACCTGGAATGGCAAGGGGAGGCCCTCGGGTGGTCTGGCGGTGTGGATAGCGTGTCATATTGGTTGCACAGCAGAAACCATAGCCACGTCCTCTCAAGACATTCAGTGTGTTGTACTGAATTTGCCGGGCGCCCCCAAACTGGCTATCATAAACGTTTATTCCCGCCCAGTTGGCCCAACGGCGGAGTCCACCACACTAGAAGATCTTGCGTCCTTTCTGGGTCAGTTGCCGACCGACTACAAGGTGGTAATGGGTGGAGATTTTAACTGCCACTTCGAGCCCTTAGAGGGCTTGACGGAAGGGGCCTTACGGCAGAAGACGACTTCTGGGGTATCCTAGTGTGTCAATCGCCCCACCCCAGATCCTGGTCCCCACTTGCGGTCCAAATTATGTCACTGACCCTTAATTTTGCGCTAAGAGCTTGCAATGGACGTACACCCTCAGACACCCCCTCAAAATGTACATTTAATAGGAAAAATCATGAGTCACGACTAGACTACATCTTTGTAGACACCAGTCTCTGGTCAAAGGTAGAGGATTTTAAAATAATCCCCCGCACAGATAGTGACCACAATGCTCTCCTACTTTCCCTGGCCCATCTCCCAGCATATCCCGGATCACTACCACTTGAGGACAGAGATGATCGGGGTAATCTGGTATTAACCTCCAATAGGCGTAGGGTGAGATAGCAGAAATTTTCCAAGTCAGAAGAAAACATTGGGAAAATCTATGATCTGGTGCTGCCTAAATTCGAGGCCCTGGGTGAACTAGTTAGCCAATCCAGTTCCCAGGATTTTCATAAAACTCTAGCTCTTATTCATGAAGACCTAGTGGGAGCTCTAAGTGAGGTTCTCTACCCTGAGGTGCCAAAGCCCAAGCAAAAGACCAGAACCTCCTCCTGGTACAACTCCGAATGCAGAAAGGCCAAATCTGACCTTATCACCGCAGTCAAAGATGGTGTCGCTCGGACCAGGGTGGCCGACCTGCGGCGCCAGTATAAGGCCACAATGGCTCGTGCGAGGTCAGATTGGGACTGGGATAGATGGCAAGATCTTTCAGCAGCCCTAACAACCAAGGACTCAAGAAGATTCTGGTCACTAGTCACTACTGGCTCAGGGGAACCCAAAGCTGCAGTTGAACCCAATATTGCAGCACATATATGGGAAGATCACTTCAGTAAACTTTATGCAAAAACCCTAGAGAATACTGATGGCGTTGTTGCAGCACTCCTATCCCTTCCTGGAGACACCTTGGAGTTCACGCTAGGGGAAGTGGTCAGTGCAATAGATGGTCTTGCGTTGGGAAAGGCCCCGGGCCTTGATAAATTACCAGGTGACCTTTTTAGGTCCCATCCAGAGATCTGGGCGCCCTACCTTCATATTCTTTTCAATTCAATTGCACGTGGAATGGCGATCCCCTGTACTTGGTTGGGGGCAGAGATAGTCCCAATCTTTAAGAAGGGCTGCTCTCTGCTCCCATCCAACTACAGGCCGATTAGCCTCATAGATGTCCCCCAAAAGCTTTATTCCCGACTTCTACTAGACCAACTCCTGGACTGGATGGAGGAAAATGAAATCTTAAGCCCCCTCCAGGCTGGCTTCAGGAAAAATATGTCCACCATGGATCAAATATTCCGCCTCGTCCTCCTTTTTTGGAAATTGGTGAGCATTGAGGGAGGGAGATTGTACATGGTGTTCGTAGACCTGAAGTCAGCATTTGACTTGGCACCACGAAAAAAACTCTGGGAGGTCCTGAAGGAGATGGGAGTGCCCACTAACCTACTACAGGCCATAATAAGACTCCATCAGGGCAATTTTGCCCAGGTACGATGTGGGCGGGGTGGAGTTTTGTCAAAAAGGTTTCCTGTTTCCTGGGGGGTTAGGCAGGGATGCGTCCTCGCCCCTACTCTCTTTTGTCTTTACGTTAATAGTGTCATCACGCACTTAGTTAACGTTAGGGACAATGACGCCCCGGTTTTGGCTGGCAGGAGGGTGCCGGTCATTATGTTTGCTGACGACACCCTCCTGCTCTCCAAATCCCCTATGGGAATTCAGCGAATCCTAGACGGATTTGGTCTTTTCTGCAGGCAGTATGGCCTCGAGATCAACACAGGGAAGACCAAATTCATGATTTTCAACCCCTCTCCCATAACCAGACCCAACCCATCCCTAAATTCCACGGTACTGGAGAGGGTTAAAACATTTCAGTACCTGGGCGTAACCCTACACGAGAACCTATCCTGGGGACCACAGATCTCAAGTTCACGAATAAGGCTTTCTCAACTCTCTGGGGCTATCTTAAGGGTTACGAACACCTCAACCTACAAACCCATAGCTCCTGCAGTTGAGATGTACAAAACACAAGCGAAATCAGCTGCACTTTACGGTAGTGAACTATGGGGACATCAAGCTGCAAATGAGTTGGTGCGTGTCGAAAACAACTTTCTGAGGCGCCTTTTGGCCCTCCCAACTGCAACTCCTCTGTTTCCCTTACGCCTAGATTTGGGTCTACCGTCCATTAGGGAGGACCTTGAATCCAGACCATTAAGATTCTGGCACAGACTTTGGTCAACAAATGAGCTCAGACACTATAGGCAAGATCTTATGCATGTTATGAATTTAAATCACAGTGATAAGATCCCTTGACTATCCTTTGTCAAGCAAGAACTGTTCCGGCTCGGCTTTAACGAGCTGTGGGAGGCCCCGGAAACAGGCTGTAATAGGGTCCCCCGGAAAAGACTTGTGGAAGCTTACAAGGAACAAAATCTTGCCTCCCATGTGATTGCACCCCGCACCGGCACTCTAACTCATCGTTTTACTGAATCCAAAAATTCTTATAAGTTTGAAACCTTTATGGATTTTATTTACCCGATTATGGCAAGGAAGCTATTTATACAGTGGCGGTTTGGCACCCTACCCATCAAATCCTTTACTAGCAAATGGACCAATGGAGGGGACAAAATATGCCCTGGCTGTAATTCCTGCGATGAGGAGGAAATCCATGTTCTGTTCTTCTGTCCTTCCTACAGGTCACCTAGGAAATATTGGCTTGTGCCCCTATGTAGGAATATGGCAATAAGGAACTGTGTAACATCTTTCAGAATACTGAAAACTGATTCCTCCCCCCACATTGTTTTCGCAGTCGCAAAATATCTTTTGGCCATGTGGCGCATTAGGTCCAAGTTGATTAAGGCAAAACCACTATAGGATGTATGCCTACACCACTGTGTCATTGTAACCTCTGGCTCCCGCTGACAATATCTTCTATCACATTTTGTCTACTCTTTTCCCAATGATATGAAATGTTGTTGCTTGTTCCTTTTATGCACTTTATATGCCCGATTTTATATGTTATGAAATGCTGCTACTTGTTCCCTGTATGCATTTTATATGCCTGAATTTTAAATGTATGTATGTTTTTTATGCATCTTTTATGGCCTAAATGGCCGAAATAAAGAATTTTTGGATTGGATTGGATTCCCTAGCCAATATACCAATTCCCTAGTAAAAAAAACTGCTTTCCAGTAATCTTAGTGTGAGATTCACTGGATTTACCTACTCACAGGTCACAAAGAGCCAGCGTTAAACATATCATATGAAAGCAGAAGGTACATGAATAAGCAAGCAATACAAATAGAAGAGAAAGCTATTTACATGTTAAACAATAGCAGGGTTAAGGGGAGAAAAAGGGTTAGGAGGAGAAACACACTTACAAGTGGAGATCGAGTAATATTGCATAACAATAAACATCAGTGAAAAAGGACAATAACTTTTGAAGAAAACCCAATCTACTGATAAAAATTAGAAAGAAAAGAGCAGAGAATCTTGAATGTTCAAGGAGGTTTAAAAAATTCAGTTCAGTTCAAAAATACTTTATGCGGCAAGTAAAAGCCATAAAAGTAAACAATTAAGACACAATACAACTTTCAAATACGGTTAATATATTGAAAGGGAATAAACTTGCCCTTTACAAAGGGTCTATCAAGCACATAATTACAAATACTGCAATTGATTCAGAAGATATATTTTAAAAACAAGCAACAAATATCAATACTTAAAAAAATACAACACTCTTAATTATACATATAAAATATGTTAAAAAAGCATAAAATACTGTTTCCATGTTTAACCCCTTCGAGGCTAATGACGAGCTGGGCTCGTCATGGCGCTTACCTGCCGTGCGCGGATGACAAGGCCAGCTCGTCATAAAATAATGTAAAACAATAAAACCCAGCGCAGGACGGGAAAACGCCTAGCAGCCATGGGGTTAAACAATATTACATAGCTACTGCAAGGGCATTTTCTTCCTAAAGCTCGTGGCCCCTAACACAAAGTTTGCGACCCTGAAGCACACTATGGGGGAGGGTAGCTTGTGCAGAAAAATGTGTGCAGGTCTTATTTGGGTAAAGTTGGCCTCTCAATGGTTGCAGTATCAATTTCTCTCGAAAGGGGCCATAGAATTCACAAAACATATAAAATGCAAAGTATCCTGTTCCTAGAAGCTGTTACGGGGCACGGCTTTAGTGTATCTGAGACTGAATATCCCTTGGGAAAGGCTAAAATCCAAGACACCTGATTCAATCGGAATCTTGCTAGGATAAAGCAATGTTGTGCATTAGTAACTACTGACAGGTAGGGCTGCAATTGTGTGGACAAATTTACGGTAGCATATCTTCTCACTGAGGCCTTAGCCAATTCCAAGCCCTTCCTGGTCGCCTGCTACCTGGCCAAAAATTTCATTTTGACATTTCTGGTAGCTACCGATCGCAGCGGTCTGGATATGCTGTACAATTCTGGACAGCCCAAATCCCTCATTTGCTCTTTAATATATTTCAGACATGGGATATGAGTCGGTCCATCAAGAGAGATACAGTCCGCTAATACCATCTGGTTCAGGGTGGTGGATGGATTCAACCAAATCCTTAACTAAAGTACCAGTGATGCAACAGCGATGTGATCAGAGATGTACCCCAAGCCAAGCGCTTCATGCTAAATAAATATTTACAACAAGGGGTGGTGAGGGACAGAGTCTCTGAATTAAACAGAATACTCTCACCCAGTCAAGAGATCAGGGCTAGATCCAACACCGTTTTTTAGCTCACTGCACCATCCCAGTTTCAGAACCTGGCTGTATGCAAATTAGTCTGCTCCTGTCCCAGTGCATGATGGGAACAGGGCAAACCAAACTACAAAAGCCAATTCTTACACTGGGAAGGAAACAAGCTACCGGGGACCGGTTTCTGGCATTTCAGCCTCTTCGGCCCGGCTTGCTTGAATCCTGATGGTGCAATGAGCAAGGGACTCACATCTGAGTATACCCTTCCACGCTTAGGGTGGACAAAAATATTTACAACAAGGGGTGGTGAGGGACAGAGTCTCTGAATTAAACTGGGCCAGGGACAGACTGATTTGCATATAGCCAGGTTCTGAGCTGGGATGGGGCAGTGAGATAAATAACGGTGATGGATCAAGCCCTGATCTTTGGACTGGGTAAGAGTGGTCTGCTCAATTCAGACACTCTGTTCATCACCACCCCCTTTTGTAAATCGATTTTGGCCACTATAGGTGTGGCTGGGTATACTCAGACATGAGTCCCTTTCTCACTGCTCCATCAGGATTCAAGCAAGCCGGGCCGAAGAGGCTGAAATGCCAGAAACCGGTCCCCGGTAGCTTGTCTCCTTTCTGGTAAAGAATTGGCTTGGTAGTTTAGTCTGCCCTGTTCCCATGATGCACTGGGCCAGGGACAGACTGATTTGCATATAGCCAGGTTCTGAGCTGGGATGGGGCAGTGAGATAAATAACGGTGATGGATCAAGCCCTGATCTTTGGACTGGGTAAGAGTGGTCTGCTCAATTCAGACACTCTGTTCATCACCACCCCCTTTTGTAAATCGATTTTGGCCACTATAGGTGTGGCTGGGTATACTCAGACATGAGTCCCTTTCTCACTGCTCCATCAGGATTCAAGCAAGCCGGGCCGAAGAGGCTGAAATGCCAGAAACCGGTCCCCGGTAGCTTGTCTCCTTTCTGGTAAAGAATTGGCTTGGTAGTTTAGTCTGCCCTGTTCCCATGATGCACTGGGCCAGGGACAGACTGATTTGCATATAGCCAGGTTCTGAGCTGGGATGGGGCAGTGAGATAAATAACGGTGATGGATCAAGCCCTGATCTTTGGACTGGGTAAGAGTGGTCTGCTCAATTCAGACACTCTGTTCATCACCACCCCCTTTTGTAAATCGATTTTGGCCACTATAGGTGTGGCTGGGTATACTCAGACATGAGTCCCTTTCTCACTGCTCCATCAGGATTCAAGCAAGCCGGGCCGAAGAGGCTGAAATGCCAGAAACCGGTCCCCGGTAGCTTGTCTCCTTTCTGGTAAAGAATTGGCTTGGTAGTTTAGTCTGCCCTGTTCCCATGATGCACTGGGCCAGGGACAGACTGATTTGCATATAGCCAGGTTCTGAGCTGGGATGGGGCAGTGAGATAAATAACGGTGATGGATCAAGCCCTGATCTTTGGACTGGGTAAGAGTGGTCTGCTCAATTCAGACACTCTGTTCATCACCACCCCCTTTTGTAAATCGATTTTGGCCACTATAGGTGTGGCTGGGTATACTCAGACATGAGTCCCTTTCTCACTGCTCCATCAGGATTCAAGCAAGCCGGGCCGAAGAGGCTGAAATGCCAGAAACCGGTCCCCGGTAGCTTGTCTCCTTTCTGGTAAAGAATTGGCTTGGTAGTTTAGTCTGCCCTGTTCCCATGATGCACTGGGCCAGGGACAGACTGATTTGCATATAGCCAGGTTCTGAGCTGGGATGGGGCAGTGAGATAAATAACGGTGATGGATCAAGCCCTGATCTTTGGACTGGGTAAGAGTGGTCTGCTCAATTCAGACACTCTGTTCATCACCACCCCCTTTTGTAAATCGATCATGCTAAATAAAGGCACGGGTACATGAGGGGGCAGCGAGGAGGCAGCACATGCATTTACTCCTGGCCCCCTGGAAATCTCTCAAGTCCTTGTAACCCCATACATCACACCCATATGTCGCCATGGGTATGCACTTTTCTTTATAAATCTTAAGTAGGGCGGGTATAGGTTTAGATCCCAACCTTTTGGAAAAATCCCATACAGCTCCAACTGCTCTTGCCAATGTGTTCTTTTTCAGTTGTCTTTGTGCAACCTAAGTCCAGTGATCATCAAACAACACCCCCAAGTCTGGACACTTTCGATAGTTCAGCCCCATTACAGAAGAACTTAGTCTTGGCGGCCACTTGACTACCTATCATGTTTGTTGGCACCCCCCCAATGACCACCTCTGCCACGGATTTCCTCACTAGCACCCTTTAACAGTGCCTCTCAAGTCTCCATAATCAGTCTCTCTGATTCATTTAGTTTTATAGCACCACTCATACCAGTTTAAGGTGTCAGAGCACTTTACACCACACACACATTGCACAGAGATATTCATATTTGTGTAAATCAGTGATTAGGAAATGTTACATCAGACAGTACTACAAGGTGTAGTGTAGGAGTGGCATGTCATCGATACTGGTAGGCAATATAGTTAAAGTTTTTATTCAGGAAAGGCACAAATTCTGAATTATAAAATGCATAATCATTGTTAAGGGTTCTCTTTCATAATAAGAATTGTTCCCTACACAAATTAAACTTTTTTTTACAAGATTAGGATAGTGAAAGACTGGGCAAAAAACATATAGCTCTAACATATACCTTGCAGTTTGCAGCAGCTTCAGGGTGACAGTTAAAATCTCAATGTTCTATATTAGGATTTTGACTTAGAAACGACAGTTAACAAAAGTAGCTCTCTTACAGAAGCAGTAACCCACTTACCTATTTACCTTATATGAACTTCATTATCTGCATGATACACTTTCTTAGGAGCAGGCATTTTAACCCTCCGCACTACCTTAGGATGAGTCAAAATTTCCACGAGACAAGCTTCCTGGTCTCTTTCCAGGAAGACGATTAATCACGGGACTTCTCTTGACATTTTAATTGATGTCTGAAAGTTGCTGAAGGCCTGGAAGGACGCAACAGGTGCTTTTAAAATGATGATGCACATTTACAAAAATGACGCCACCACCCAAGTCAACGCCCGGTGCGGTTGCACAGATGGCACCGCCCTAGAGCCGGCCCTGCTACCTATTGCCGGTAAGTAGACATAATATCGAGTTTTCTTATTTCGACTAGACATAATATCGAGTTTTTAATTTCGACTAGACATAATATCGACTAGACATAATATAGACTACAAAAATATCGACTAGAAAAATGCAATATCGACTAGAATAGCAATAATATCAATTCAAAAATATTGAATGGACATGATATCGACTAGACAGAATATAGACAACAAAAAAATCGAATTTTAGGTAAGTTAATATTAATGTTTAATTTTTGTGTAATATAATTCTGTAGCAGGTTGTGGGTTTATAGGGGAATAGGGTGGGAAGTAATTTAATTATAATTAATTAAATATGTTATTTAAATAATTGTTATTTATTTAAAGTTAATTGTTAATGAATTAATAATTGGTAATTAATTAAAATATAATTGGTGATTAATTGTAATTCATTAATTGATAAATATATTATTTTTTGTAATTTATTTTCTGTAGCGGGTTGTGGGTTTATAGGGGAATAGGGTGGGAAGTAATTTAAATATAATTAATTAAATATGTTATTTAATTTGGTATTTATTTAGAATTAATTGGTAATTAATTATTAAATGGTAATTATAATTGGTAATTAATTTTTATTGATTAATTGATAATTTAGCGGGTTGTGCATTTATATGGGAATAGGGTGGGAAGAAATTTAAATATAATTAATTAAATATGTAAATTAATTAAAAGTTATTTATTTAGAATTAATTGTTCAATAATTATTAATTGGTGACATTACACAGAGGGGGAAAACATGGCGGCAGTCGGCTGACTGCAGCGGTGCTCCGCTCCGTCTCGGCCTCAGGTGCGTGATCTTTTGCGTTTGACTCGCTGAGTTATGCGGTTGTTTTGAGCAGGTTTTGGTCACAAATGGAATACGTTCTAGCTTTTTGTTCATACCTCGATGTGCCTTGAGCAAGCGGCAAGCTACGGAGCTCAGGAGGGAGGGCGCGGCAGCTCCGCAGAGTCGATCAGCTGCAACAGCGGAGGTGAACGCCCTTCCCGAGGCAAGCCCACACCTGAGCTGCTACGTTGGGATCGAGCCGCCCTGGAGCTCCGCAGAACCAGGCGGATTCGAAGTCTCCGAAGGGACTCCTGCATAAGCGGCTCCTGCTACAATAACAAGTCGGCATTTGGAGCTAGTGCATCGCCTATAGTTTCTGACGGCTGTTTTGCTCTGCCGCTTACAAGAGCCTCACATGAGGTCGAAGTTAAGGAAATAGCCGCTGGAAGTGAATACCACACTAAAGAGGTGAAAAACACCAGAAGCTACCGAGAATCCACAAGCTTACCTTTGGCACACATGAGCACCGCAGAATCTGCTAGGAAGTTAAGAGGTAAGAGCGCAGCTAAGGGATTGGTGGGGACCAGTATATCCCGTTAAAAGAGAGCTAAAGGCGCGCTGCAAGTTACTGAGGAGGAGGCTGGCAGGGAGGTTTTTGAGTTAGGAAAAAGCCCTCAAAACGGAGCAAAATTAAACTCAGATCAGGAATCATCTTCTTACCTCTCAACTGAAGTAAAAGCAAAAAGGGGCAGGAAACGCGGCAAGGTGAAACCCCCTACTGCTTCCATACCTAAAATCACTCCATCTCTGTGCTCATACTTCAAGGTAGTTCCCCAAGTCCTGAAAATTGGAAAAGAACACCAGCAGTGCAGTAACTCTATCACGAAACTCAACCCAGGTTCGGAGATCATGACTACCGATGGGCAGGTCTTGTCCCTTGCGGCAGAGGTCGCTTCAGCTAACTCTTTAGACAACCAGCTCCAAATGGCTGATACTGGCTCCGCTCATATATTACAACTAGCAGAGAAGTCTTCTACAGAGGGAGATGGAGAGGGATTATTGCCCAAAAAATTCAGCAGACCTAGGCATAAAAAACACTGATGTGATAGTTGAGGAAACAGTACTACCCTCAGTACCAGTAGACTGCTGCAGTGACCCTATCAGTGACCCTATCAGTGTAACTATCACTGATAAAACAGTTAACATGGAAGACAATTTTGAAGCTGGAATATTTTCTGAACCCCCTTTGATAACGTCCCAAGAAACAAACGGCACCGCAGGGTCGTGTCCAGAAACTATCTCTGTAGCTTCGATACAACTAATGTTTGCAGCACTATCTGTGGAGATTAAGCAAGGCTTTGCTGAGTCAGCCTCTAACCAGAGGGAGATAAGGAGTTTCTGTGAGTCTCTTGATGAGAGAATAGGCACCACCTTGTCGGTGAGAACCCAAGCACTGGAGGAAACTGTGGGGCAAATATCGATGAGGGCCGAGGGCCGAGGGTAACGAGGAAGACATCACAAGATTAAAAAAAGAAGATCAAGCCCTTTCAGAGAGAATGGAGCTCTTAGAAAACAATGCAAGGCGTAGCAATATACGCATCCTGAATGTTCCTGAAGGAAGCGAAGGCACGGATATCAAGAGCTATATAATCACTCTACTAAAAGAAACTTTAAATCTTTCGCACTCTATTGAAGAGCTAGCAACAGACATTCAACGCATACATAGAGATCCTTTTAGACGCAACCCAGAGCGGACTAAACAAAGGAAAATTCTTGTAAACTTCCATACCTACTCCTTGAAGGAGCATATCCTAAATCAAGCGCTTAAGCTAAAGTCACAATCATTTAAAGGCTTTAATTTTCAGATTCGCTCGGATCTATCCCGGTTCACCCTAGACAAACAGTGGGAGTTGGGCCGGAGGATGGACGCTTTTCGCAAATTAGGTGCTACAGTACAAATGGGTTTCCCAGCATCTCTCAAGATAATGCTAGATAACAAAATGCACAATATTAGATCAGTGCAGGCTGCAGATGAACTTTTACTCTCTCTTGGCAGCAGGAAACAGAGGGAGTAGAATTGAGATGTGTTGAAATACAGCCATAAAAGCACCTTCAACTGTTCTAATGCCTTAAATTACCAAAATCTCCATTAACCAAGTAGGGAGGATAAAATACAGAATAAGAAAATAAAGGAGTGAAATCACCATGGGATAAAAAGGAATAAAAAAAGGGAAGAAAGTAAGAGGGAAAAAAAGGGGAAAAAAAAAGGAAAAAAAAATATAAATATGTTAAAAAAAAAAAAAAAAATACTTGCCCATAAAACAAGTAGTATATCCAAAGGCGAGTCACACTATAATATAAGAGGCACACAGGGTCGAGATGGGGAAGAGCTAGGGGCACTTACTTCCGGAAAACTTCCGGTTGGTGAGTACAGGGTTTTCCCAGGGGAGGATGGGTGGGTCGGGAGGGCACGGGGGGGCACTGGGGCACAATCACACTTCAAAGAATGAGCTCCAATCTTTCTATGTATATAAATTTTTGAATATAAGGTTTTTTACTCATCATAAGCATAACAACATGAATTCTTACAAATTGTCACATAAACTGCTAGTCTCACTGTCAGTCTCATTAAATAACCCAAACTCACAACACAATGAGTAGACTCAAAATATTATCCTGGAATGTTAATGGTCTCCGCACCAGGCCCCGTGCTAATAAAATCATGCAATATCTTCGAGATGCCGATGCGGGGATCATTATCCTCCAGGAGACACATTTAATCGATAGCGAGATACTCGAGTTGGTCCGAAAGAATAGATGGATAGAATCCTCGATTTCAACAACACAAGGATCTAATACACGGGGGGTCTCGATTCTTTTCAAGAAATCCGTAAGGTTTAAGATAATACAACAGAAAGTGGATTCTGGAGGGAGATGGGCCATTGTAGCAGTAGAGTTAGGAGGAATGAAGTTAACACTATTGGGCTATTATGGCCCAAATATTGACGATCCCTCAGCATTGAAAACCCTATTTAATCACTTGTTAAGTTTCCCAGACCCGGTGATTATAGCAGGGGATTTCAATATCACTTTGAAACCAATTCTGGATAAATCCCCTAACAGTAGACAAAAAGTTATCTCTAAATCTAGAAACTGTCTTTTAGGTTTAATGAACCAGTATGGATATATTGACATCTGGCGGTTTAGAGAGGGTCAACGGCAAGACTTCTCATTCAGGAACTTTAAGTATAGACACAAATCTAGAATTGATTTTATTCTTACCAGTAGAGCTTTGGCTGATGACATTACCTCAATACACTATATCCCAATACATCTCTCTGATCATTCGGCAATGGAGCTAGAATTAAAATTGGCTATGGCACCTCCTACAAGAATGTGGTCCTTTGACAGGTCTTTACTCTCATCAATAGAGGATATAGAATTTTTACAGTCAGAAACACGCTACTTCTTCAACACTAACAATGGCACAGCCTCAGCAGGAATTGTATGGGACGCATTTAAGTGTACATTAAGAGGCCTCATTAAAAATAAAGTAGCCTATAGAAGAAGGCAGTATATAGAGGAAGTAACCTCTATAGAGGATAACATTTTGACAGTTCAGTCTGATATCGACAGTATTGGATTAATAGATAATCACGACCTTGCCGAAAAACACGTAGAGTTGGATAGACTAAAGAACGCTTTATCGGCAATTCTAGAGAAACGCGTCTTGCAGAGATGGGAGGCAAGTAAGCTCTCACATTTCCAATATGGGGAAGGGGCAGGGAAATTACTTGCCTGGAAAACAAAATCTGACCGGGCCCGAAACAACATTTCCTCTGTTACATCAGTGAGGGGTACCTTTTCCAGGGACGATGAAATCAGAGAAGCTTTTAGAACTTTCTTTCAATCTATATATCAAGACGACCTTAATGTTACTCAGAATGACATCATGAGTTGGTTGGAAGGTATCTCTTTTCCATCTTTAACATCAGAACAGAGCCGCTCCTTGGATGAGGAAATAAGCATTACAGAGGTAGAGGAAGCTATAAGGAGGGCAAAGGGTGGAAAGGCTGCAGGCACTGATGGTTTGCCATGCGAAATATATAAAAAATTGATCACAGAGGTGTCTCCAGTCCTAGTAACCCTATTTAATCAAATTCTAAGAGACGGCGAACTGCCACCTGAATCATGGGATAATGCTTCTATAACCCTTATCTTGAAGCCTGGCAAACCCTCTTCAGATTGTGGCTCATATCGGCCTATTTCCATTTTAAATGCCGACTACAAAATCTTTGCCACTATACTGGCCAATCGGTTGGGCCGGGTAGCGCCTGATATTATAGCTCCGAACCAAAAAGGGTTTATAAAAGGGAGACAGCTGTGTGAGCTCACCTATGAACTACTAGGCTCCATAAATATTGCTATAAAAGAGGCTATCCCTTTGTCTGTCCTCACGTTGGATGCTACCAAGGCCTTCGACAGGGTGAATTGGCTATACCTGTCGGAGGCCTTGAGGAAGTTCAATGTAGGGGATAGATTTCGTAGAGCGATAAATCTGTTATATCGTTGCCCATCTGCTTCACTTTTGATAAACGGTGGTCTGACGGAGCCATTCAGGGTTACGAGAGGAACTAGACAGGGGTGTCCCCTGTCTCCCCTCCTTTTTGATGTATACATCGAACCCTTTGCCCAAACCTTAAGAGACAATACACTCATTAAACCTTTTATTTTCGGTGGCTGGGATAAAAAGGTGGCACTCTATGCGGATGATATTATGATTTTTACTACAAGCTATGATGAAGCATACCCAGAGATAATCGATCTGGCTCTCAAATTTGGTAAAGTCTCAGGGTATGAGATCAACGCCTTAAAGACAGAGTCAATGTCCTGGAATATTAATACAACTGATAATAACGGGACATCCAAAACTCAAATACGCTACCTGGAAATAAACATAGTCAAAGACATTAACTCAATTGCTTCTCTAAACTTCACCAAAGTAGCTGCAGAGTGCCGGAAACTTATGAGAGACTGGTCACATCTCCCGCTCACTGTTTTGGGTAAGGTTAACCTGGTGAAGATGAGTATTTTACCGAAAATTTCTTTCTTGTTTAACTCAATTCCACTTTTTTTTGATTCAAAGTTAATCTCAAAGCTACAGAGCGCGATTACCAGTTTCATTTGGAATAGTAAGAGCCCTAGAATCTCGTGGAAAAAAATCAGACGTCGTAGGGAGAAGGGAGGGCTGGCTGGACCAGACCTTCAAATCTACGCATGGGCGTTCCAGCTCTCGCACACACGTATGTTGCTTAAAACTGCTATATCTACAGGGATGGGCCTTCTTTTCTCTACACTATTGGACTGTGAAAGAGTAGACCAATCTGTTTTTTTGTTTAAATTTGGTGACCCCAAATTCTTCAAGAAAATAAAATTGAAAGTTTTACAAGGGATTGCATCTACTTGGTATAAAGTGAGGCTAGCGACTAAAGTGGGCTACTATTCTGGGAAGGCTCCTATATGGAACTTACCCGTTCCCCCTCCATGGACAATGGATGCACTTACCAATCCGCTAATAGAAGCTGGTATCAATAGTTGGGAAGATTTGTTTATGGATGGATCTTTACTTCCATGGGACTATTTAATTAACAAAGTAGGCCCAAGTCTGTCGAGGTTTAAATATATTCAGATCTCTAGCTGGTCACAGTCATATAAAGAGCAGCCAGCACGGATTAGTAAGCTGCCTATAGGTGGTTATAGTGATTTGGTGACTTGCCTTTTAGATAGCCCAGTGGCAAAGAAAGAAATTTCACGTTGGTATAATAAAATCATTGACGAAATAGATGCCAACTTCCACTTACCGACATCATTATGGGCTGAATTAATGCCAGGTTTAGATGTGGAGGAGCTCTGGACGGCTTCTTGTTCAACACTCTGGGACTTAGTTAAACCTGCGTGGCTTTGCAGGAACCACCTTTTTACTATACATAGGGCATACTATTCCCCGCATAGGTTGACCAAGTTTTCTCTAACGGGCCCGGTCTTATGCCCAAGATGCGGGTTAATCGCAGCATCTGACATCCATATGTTTTACGACTGTCCAAATCTATCCGCTTATTGGGAAGCCATTAGTAATAAGTTATCACAGTCTTTGGGTGTACATATCTCTATAGACCTGGCTCTTGTCATCTTTGGCCTTAGAAGCAAAGCCCGCAATGCCGCAGCTAATCTGCTATTTTATGCCATTCTAGCGGCACGTAGGGAGATATGTAGACACTGGAAAGATGCTCAACGACCCACAGTGCACGAATGGCGAGCATCACTTCTTCAAATTTCCAAACTCGACCTCGCCAGGGCAGGAAATTCCAATAGGAGAGCTTTTTGGGCTATGCTTGGATAGTAGTGACAAGCCTGTTTTTTTTTTTTCCCCAGGTCCTATGATTAGAGCGCGCATTGCCTACCCTTGCTTCCATGATTGAGTGTCATGGCGTTATGGGGGTCTCGATAACTCGGGCACTATCTACTAAGGTACAGCCCTAAGCAAGATCATGTCTGGCCTGTGTGAATGGTGCTGCTGGGAATTGGTCTTCCTCCCTCCCTAATGAATTCTCCCACCAGCTATATGCTGAGACAGCACAGAACACGACCATACGCTTTATTGCTCTGTGGAGGTTTTTAGTTTTGATAGATTAGAGCCATGCAAGCAAATGAGGATAAAAAAAAAAAATAAAAAAAAATGATTAATTGGTAATTAATTATAATATAATGGGTAAATACATTTAAATGATTAATTGATAAATATGTTAATTTAATTAATATACTTTTGTAGTGGATTGTGTGTTTATAGAGGAATTAATTTAATTGTAAGTAATTACATTGTTTTAAAAAATATATTGAGTTTATTTTGTAAAATAATTTTAAAATGTAAATTAATTGATTGTTAATAGGTAAATTATTAGTAATAGTAGGTAATTTATATTATTAAATCATTTGTATTTTACAATTTATTAGATTAATTAATATAATTTACACAATTCTAAAATATTTAAACTATTTTGTAATAGATTTTACTATTTATATTATTTATATTTATATAAGAAGTATTTACTTTCCCTACTATTGCACTCACTGGAGTTGGAATAGTAAATTTAACCCCTACGCTATCCAACGCTTTCCCTACTGTTACACTCTCTGGAGTTGGAATAGTAATTTTTACCTTTACGCTATCCAACTCTTTCACTACTGTTGCACTCTCTGGACTGGTAATAGTACTTTTTACCCCTATGCTATCCAATATTTTCCCTACTGTTGCACTCTCTGGAGTTGGAATAGTAATTTTTACCCCTACGCTATCCAACGCTTTCCCTACTGTTGCACTCATTGGAGTTGGAATAGTAAATTTAACCCCTACGCTATCCAAAGCTTTCCCTACTGTTACACTCTTTGGAGTTGGAATAGTAATTTTTACCCTTACGCTATCCAACTCGTACCCTACTGTTACACTCACTGGAGTTGGAATAGTAAATTTTACCCCTATGCTATCCAATGCTTACCCTACTGTTACCCTCACTGGAGTTGGAATAGTAAATTTTAACCCCTACGCTATCCAACGCTTTCCCTACTGTTACACTCTCTGGAGTAGGAATAGTAATTTAAACCCCTACTCTATCCAACGCTTTCCCTACTGTTATACTCTCTGGAGTTGAATAGTACATTTTACCCCTACGTTATCCAACGCTTACCCTACTGTTACACTCTCTGGAGTTGGAATAGTACATATTGGGCCCGATGTAGGTAGGGCTTTACCGATCGGTATCGGCCGAAAATACCGATTTTTGGCCCTTACCGATCGGTAAACAGCCATCGAGATGTAGGGAACCAAAAACAGAACGAATCGGATAGAAAACCGATTCGGAATGTGTACCGAATGGGAAAGATTCCGATACGTACATACCGAAAATCGGATATGTAACGAATCGGAAAAACACCGATTCGGTTACAAAGACCGAATCGGTCCATGTACCGAATCGTTAGTGACACCGAATCGGAAAATCACCGATTCGGTCCTACTACCGATTCGTTAGTGACACCGAATCGGAAAATCACCGATTCGGTCCTACTACCGATTCGTTAGTGACACCGAATCGGAAAATCACCGATTCGGTCCTACTACCGATTCGTTAGTGACACCGATTCGGAAAATCACCGATTCGGTCCATGTACCGAATCGGAAAAAATACCGATTCGGACATGAACCGAATCGGAAAACATGCCGATTCGTATGAATCTCCGATCGGGAAATTCCCCGATTCCGACAGTTGGGGAGATGTAGGGAGGCACAGAAACACCGAAAACGGCTCAAAATCGGTAGAATTCACTCGGTATTTACCATGGATTGCAATCAGGTGGTAACCAACTCCAACCCATATAAACAGTCCCAAAATGCATTGCAACTTGCAGGATGGCAGCTTTCTATGTCATTGCGAGGCGGCTACGGCTACAGCAGGAAGGACAGAGGGAATGGCTAAGAAATGAACAGGTCTACAGACAGAGGATAACCCTGTTCATGCTCACTGAGGCTGAGATCCTACAGAGATACAGGCTGGACTCTGACACCATACTTGAGCTCATCAGGGACCTTAAGCCATACTTGGACCACCACACCCCAAGGGCACACGCCATCCCTGCGCACGTCCAGGTGCTATGCAGCCTACACCTGGTAGCGTCTGGCAGCTATCAAAGTGGAGTAGCAGCAGCAGGAGGGGTGAGCCAGAGCAGCCTGTCAAGGTTCTTCCACATATTCCTTGACGCCATGATAGACAGGATGGACCAATACATCTCATTCCCTGCAACCCACGCAGAACTGCTACAAACCAAAGCGGACTTCTACCAGATGGCACACTTTCCCCAAGTCATCGGTTGCATAGATGGCACGCATATTCCGATTTGCCCACCAGCGGACACCGAATACATATACCGCAATCGGAAATCTACACACACCATCAACGTGCAGGTGATCTGCAATGCCAAGTGCACCATCACAGACCTGGTAGCAAAATTTCCAGGAAGTACCCATGACTCATATATATTCCAACAGAGCGGCATATATGCACGGCTGATGGCTGGCGATTTTGGAGAAGGATACCTCCTAGGTGAGCCACATCATCAGACCCCCATAACACATAGTAGGTAGGTGTAATACATGTATGCATGTGTCTAATGTGACCCCTTTCTCTTCCAGGCGACAGTGCATATGCCCTCCGCTCATTCATACTCACCCCCTACCTCAACCCCTCCACACCCAGCCAAAGGAGGTATAACCGGGCCCACATACGCACCAGGAATGTTGTTGAACGGACCTTTGGCATCTGGAAAAGTAGATTCAGATGCCTGCACAAGAGTGGAGGTGCAAGGCAGTATACCCCCATCACCTGCTGCAAGATCATAGCTGTATGTGCAATGTTACACAACCTTGCGGTCAAGAAGGGCACTGAGGTGGAGTTGTCTGACTACGAGGACTATGACGACGACGAAGCTGTGCCACTGACACAGCCAGCTGGGGTGTGTACGCCATGTGATGGCAGATACAGACGTGAGGAGATCACTGAGAACTATTTCTGACTGAGTACAGATGCAAAGACAGCTAAATGTTGCTTGGAAAAAAAAAGTTTTAATAAAGATGCACCACAGTTACAGCACTGATGTGCATCAAATAATGGAGATTGTTAACTCAAATAAAGTCCAGGGTTCTGGTTTGCTCATCCCCCCTTGCCAGCCTATTTTTTGGCCCGCTTTCCAGACCCACTGGGGTGTCCCTCGGCCCCCTCCGAATGGCCAGCAGCATCAGCGGATCGCCTGGTGCTCCTCCTTGGCTCTGATGCAGCGCTGGCCGGGCTGCTGCGGCTGCTGCTGTCTCCAGCATCACCCAGGTCCAGGGCAGGATTGGAGGCGGCGTTTGATATTAACATGGCCTCCATGGCCGTGGTGATCCTGGCCATCCCCCTAGTCAGCTCAGCTGTATGCTGACTGAGCGCCGATTCCTGATTTGAGCTGCGATGGCACAGCTGTGCGGTCGCCGCTGCAAGGCGGGCCATGGCCCGGTTGAGCACCCGGGCATCCCTCCTGCGCGCAACCTCATGCTCCTCCTGCCTGGCAGAGGAGTGGGTGATGGCAGTGGTCAGCCTGCCCAACCCTGCTGCCACCTCCTTGTTGCTGTCCACAACAGCCTGGAAACCCTTCACCAACTCCCCCATCTGCAGGTTGTGCTGCAGGAGCTGGCGTTGGCAGGCCATGGTGGATTTGGCCTGTTGGCGCTGGATTTTTACCATCTGGCCCTCCAGGCCCAGGAACACACTGCCCTCCCGTGCTGGTGCAGCAGTGGTGGTGGTGGTGGCACGGCGTCTGGCACTGCTGCCTCCGGCCTGCTGAGTGGGCTGGGGTGCCACTGGTGGTGGTGTGGTGCTGGCCGGTCCCGGAGCCCCTGCTCCCACGACAGGTTGGACGGGTGGCAAGGCCACGGTTGTGGCAGGAGCTGTTGTCGGCGGAATGGTCTGCCTTGTAGGGGAGTTTTCAGGTGAAAATTGCAAGGGGGGTGAGCTGGGCAGTAGTGGGGAGTGCACTGCCTGGAAATCAATCACCAGGACTCCCTCCATTCCAAGCCCTGGGGTGTCTCCTTCCTCATCCTCATCCTCCTCCTCCTGGCCAGGCTGGCTGGTGCTCGGCCCTGCCACTGCAGTATTTGATGTCGAAGCTCCCTCTGCTGCCACAGTGGTGCTGCCTGATGGTGCCCCTAGGTACAAAGAAGCATTTGTAAACTGAGTGCCGATGTATTACAGTCAGTACAATTATGGCATTCCACATGTCCTTGCATCTCCTTACACCGTGTCACACTGTTTCCTGTCTTGTGATTCTGCACTGACATATTTGGCTAACTTCTGCTGACTACATGTACCATGATGCTTGTCTCTTGTATGTTGGTGACAGTACAGTGCTGGTGTTTGCCTATGCATTGTGTCTAATGGGGAGGTGTCTGGTAGGGTGTGTCATGATGCGCATGCTTCTTACCTGTAGCTGTGGCCATCGCAGTGCTGTCCAGGGTCCCGATCCCTACGATGCTCGCCCTCTCGATGGTGCTGGAGACAATTTCCTCCAGCTCGGTGAGGGGTGGCGCCGGGTTCTTGCCTCCTCTGGTGTGTCCAGCCTGCCTTTGGAGGTCGGCCAGCTTCCTCTTCGTGAGGCTGCGGAGGTCGTAAAACCTTTTCTTAAGTTCCTCAATGGACCTGGGGGTGACTCCAGCAGCATTGACCTTCTGGGCGATGTCGGCCCACAATCTCCTCTTGGTGCTGTCTGGCACGTTGAGGGACAGCTTGCCAAAGAGCTGGCGGTGCACCCTCACCACCTCCTCAACCAGCACCTGAAGTTCTGTGGTGGTGAATTTGGGCTTCCTCTTTTGGGAGGACTTCTGGCTTCCTGCCTGATCTGCCATTTTGCTGCTGTTCAGTCTGCAACCTCCTTCTCCCACTGCTGCTAACTGTGTGTTGGGCTCAGGCAGGCTTTCCAGAAACTTCTAGAAACTTCTTAATTGTCTGCACCTGCCAGGGTTGCCACTCCCTGTTTGGGTGGGGGAGGGGGAGCCACCTCATTGGCTGAATCGCCTATTGCCGAATCGGCTTTTACCGATTCGGTAAAATCCGAATCGGTAAAATCCGATTCGGTATTATCCGAATCGGTAAAAGCCGAATCGGTTCATGCAATGCATTCCTATGGGCTTTTTCGCCATGGGTCTATGATTGCCGAATCGGTTTTTACCGAATCGGCTTTTACCGAATCGGTATTCGCCGAATCGGAAATATCCGATTCGGTGGTAGCCGAATCGGTGTTTTCCGATTCGTTGTTGGCCGATTCGGTAATTTCCGATTCGGACCGAGCTGAATCGGAACGTACCGAATCTCATTACCGATGCCGACCGAATCGGTTTTCATTCGGTATTTTTTTCCTACATCTCGTTTTCCGATTTCAGAATACCGATTCGGCCCGCCTCGGTATTTTGAAATCGGAAAATCGCGTTTACCTACATCGGGCCCTTTACCCCTACGCTATCCAACGCTTACCCGACTGTTACACTCATTGGAGTTGGAATAGTAATTTTTACCCTTACGCTATCCAACGCTTTCCCTACTGTTGCACCCACTGGAGTCGTTAGAGTACATTTAACCCTCTCGCTATCCTACAGTAAAAATATTGTATATGTTTTGTTAATAATATGTAGATATATATATAAGTATTAATAAAAAAAATTAAGTTACATTAATTATTTCTTAATTTTTCGTTTATTTAAGTATTTTAAATATGTTTATAATAATTTAATTTAATGTGTTATTACTATTAAGTTACTTTATACTTACTTAAAAGATTCGATATTTTGACATTGTATATTTTTTACACTCGATATTTTGTAGTCGATATTTTTGTACTTACCTGTTTGAAGATAGGAAGTCGATATACATTTAACCCTCTCGCTATCCTACGGTAAAAATATTGTATATGTTTTGTTAATAATATGTAGATATATATATAAGTATTAATAATTTTTTTTAAGTTACATTCATTATTTCCTAATTTTTCGTTTATTTAAGTATTTTAAATATGTTTATAATAATTTAATTTACTGTTTTATTACTTTTAAGTTACTTTTAACATACTTAAAAAATTCGATATTTTGACATTCTATATTTTTTACACTCGATATTTTGGAGTCGATATTTTTGTACTTACCTGTTTGAAGATAGGAAGTCGATATTCTGTCAGTCGATATTTTATCCTCGATATTTTGGCATCTCGATATTTTGTCTGCCGATGTTCTGTCAGTGATCCCTATTGTCATTGTGTGTGATGTAGAGAAGTTGGTTGCCAAGTCAAGTGACTCCATAAAATCAATAAAAGCATTTAAAAGGTTTTGGAGGCCTATAGCAGTCCGTGTGAGCACTACTGCATAATTAGCATACAGTAGAGCAGTGACCAATTTGGCCCCTGCTCTTGGAATGTCTTTAGAGCTCGCTGTGAGGATGTCACCAAGTTTATTTATATAAAGCTTAAACATTAAAGGGGCCAAAATGCACCCCTGATGTACCCCTCTCTTGACCTCCCAGGAGTCAGTAAGGCTGCCATCTTTCTTGAACCTTACTGCCGCTGTTGTGTGGTTGTGAGCATAGTGTAAAAAGGATACTAAACTCTGCTTTGTACCCAGCTCTTCTAGGATCTGCCAACATTTTGACCAGTTAACTCAATCAAAGGCCAATGTTAGATCCATAAATCCCATGTGCAGTGTGCCCCTCTTTGCGACAATGTACTTCCCATTCACCATGCTCAAATTAATACATTGGTCAAATGTTCCCCTCCCATGCCTTACACTCTACTGTAGATCACTAATAACATTATTATTCTCTAGCCATGAGGTTAAACAGTTCAAGATCACCTTACCCATAATTTTAGCAGCGGCGTCCAGGAGCGAGATGGGTCTGTAGCAGGAAGAATCATCTCTTGCACCCTTTTTTAAAAATTTGAATAATAATTGCCTTTGCCCATGATGAAGGAAAGCCACATGTGCTGGCCGCATTAAAAACCTGCGCTAGTATTGTTGCCCAAACCTGGGGCTATGCCTTATACAAGTCAGCTGGTACCCCATCCGGGCCAGGAGTCTCCCCCCGAGTTGTAGCAAGGTTAGCCACGTGTACCTCAGTGACCTTAAAATGAAGTGGTTCCAAAGGTAAACTAGGGCCCCCCTGTGTTTCTGTCCTCTCTAGCTCACCATCGCTATACATGCCTTCAAAAAACTCTACCCGCCGTTTTGGGGCTTCGATGCAATCTGTAGTTACATTACCAGTCTCCAGAAAAAACGGTTTGTTAACTACAGCCCAAAACGTATTGCTGTTAGTACACACTAGCTTGGCCGAGATCCTCCCAGGCCGTTTCCCTGATCACTTTCTTCCTCTCATAAATGGCCTGTTTATAGACCCCCCTGCATACCCTAATTTTGCTCTCATTTCTTGCTGTTTGTTTGAGAGCCAACATTAACTTTCTATGGGCAACAGAACATGTACCATCAAACCACCTCTTCGCTTTATGTCCATCCTCCCTGCACAGGACATTTAAATTGATAGCTATCTGGCTGGTCACGGATCCAAAAGCATCTAGTACCACTCTGTCCTGCATGTTAACATCCATACATACTGAGGCCTCAGCAGCACGCTCCGCATACAGATTGTCTAAAAACCTTCCAGGTACAACCTTTGTCCATTTTAATCTGCGTGACTGATCCTTAGTGCTAAATTTGGAGTTGGAAATGCCCATAGTCTCTACTTTATAAAAAGCAAGTTAATATAGTACATCAAGTATAAGAGGGTTGTGGTCGCTAAAGTT
This sequence comes from Lissotriton vulgaris, assembly GCF_964263255.1. NCBI lineage: Eukaryota > Metazoa > Chordata > Amphibia > Caudata > Salamandridae > Lissotriton > Lissotriton vulgaris. Next base: position 6,015 of record NW_028250947.1, on the reverse strand, counting down.
ACTCCACACGGTGACCATGCTACGGATTGCAGGAGCTAGGGTCGATGAGATCATAATGAAGTCAATGATACTATAGCATCCACTGCCAGTAAAGGTAGGAATGGGGGTATTCACTTCTGTTTGTTGTAGGCAGTATAAATCGTTTACTGAGAGAAGCCCTTCTATGAGTCTACCTGATTTTGAGTGCTCAAAATGTGTATTTAAAGGTATACAATCCCCATAGGCCATAGTTGTATTACAATTAAGGTTACACAAATATGTGTTAAAATCTCCCAGAATTAGTACATTTGCCTAGATGTTCAATTACTGAGGATCTGGTAAAGGAATTATAGAAATGTACTCCTAATAGCGGGTGGTGGTTCTTAACCCCTTTCATGCTCATGACGAGCTCAGCTCGTCATGGAGTACACTGCTCGTGTGCTCATGACGAGCTGAGCTCGTCATGAACAAGGGGATTCAAGGGAGTTCAGCACCCAGGGAGAATTGCTGTAGCACTGAAGGTGTTAACAAGAAGCTCTATTTCTAAGATATGTGGGGAGTCATGCTCTATGCAGTTTGTTTTACAGCATAGGTCTAGAGAGACCAATAAGAGGAGTCCTCCCCTGGCTCATCCCGATGTAGAGGGGATTGCATGCTTGGCAAAGGAGGTGAGCCCATCCAAGTAGAAGCCTTCACCAGTATCTCATGTCTCTTGTAAGGCAATTAGTTGACATTCCTAGAGAATCCTCTGCCAGAGGACATCATCTCCCTTGGTCCCTATACCCTGGATATTCTGTGAAAGTACCTTATGGCAGGTGGGGTCTGCCACAGTAGATTTTATACTCGGGGGGGGGGGGAAAGGGTTCTGCTTTTCCTGGTGGGGAAACCTTATCGACTCCAATGGGGACAAGCCTCAAAGGAAGAGAAAACAAATGGCCGGGCTAAGTTGAGGAGCAGAATCTGGACTTCCAAATAAAGAGTTACTGTCAATGGACAGATCCTGTGTTCTTAGCTCCTGTCATTCAGCCTCAGCTGATGATTGCCAATCTATAGCATCGTGCCCCTGTACCCTTCGCAGGTGTTCATAAATGTTGGATAAAGATAGGACCATACGACAGTTATCAAATTTACTTGTGTTTGAAGTATTGGGTTGTGAGAAAGTGCCATCTTTCTTGCATTGGTATGCTACCACTTTTAGCTGAATTGCTGATGTGCTTTGACTGAGTGTGCCCTGGGCTCCTGCCAACCAGGTGCCCAGGGCCTGTGTTCCTTCCCTAACACTGTGTTGAATACAAAACCCAATTGGCATCTCTGGCCACCTGTTAGCCCCTAGTAAATGGTACCCTAGGTACCCAAGGCCTGGTGACCAGAGGAGACCCCTAAAGGCAGCAGCACTTATTGTGCCACCCTTAGGGGCCCTGTACCCACACACTGCCTTGGCAGGCTGAGTGTCTAGGTTCAGAACTAAACAGAGAGTCGACATGTCACACATCCCTGTGTGCCATGCCCACAAACCCACTGCCCTGGCATACATCAGCCACCCCTCTAGCTGGGTACCCTATGCCAGTGGTATGGGCACAGGTGCATGAGCCCTGTGCCCCTACAGTACCCAGGGCCATTCTTGGGCACTGTAAATGCAGTGATGCCATTAAGAGTATATGGTGCTGGGAGGTTGTCATTACAAACTCCACAGCACCATAATAGCTACACTGAAGACTGACAAGTTTGATATCAAACTTCTCAGCACATTAAACCCACACTGATGCCAGTGTGGGATTAAAGAAAAATTCACTACAGAGGGCATCTTAGAGATGCCCCCTGAAACCTAACCTACAATTCATGTCTTGTCTGAGAGGCTGCCTAGGCTGCCGTTCAGCAGACATGTTGCTGGACCCCTGGATGTAGAGCCTTCGCTCTCCTGGGCCTGCAACAATGCACGTCCTGGGATGAGGTACTAAGCCTCCTCCCCCAGGATGGGCAGAGGAAGCTTCAAATGCATTCCGCCTTTGTGAGCTTCTCCAGACCATTTGCTGTACTCAGCAACTGGCCCCCACTAGTTCTGACCCCCACTCTGGTGGGAAGACTGGCAGGAAACCTTCGTCAGGAAGGGGGTGTGCCAGCCTGTGCCAACTCCACCCCTCAGGTGGGAGAGGCGAGGTGAAGTACGACCCCGGGCTTCGGCCATCTTGAAGATGGGGAGCCCTGCCCATTCACAGCTAGGCTCCTGCCCCCCTCCCACACGAGAGGAACAGGCTAGGGGGTTTACCCACCCCAGGACGGGGATCCATTGGTCCCTGTCTTTGCCCTACCTGTAACACCCCTACATTTAGTATTTAGGGGCACCCTGAACCTTCCTTCCCCAGCAACAACAAGAACACCAAGAAACAAGAAGACCTGCCGCGCAGCTGCTAACAAAAGGACGATGCCCACTGACTTGGCCCCAGAACCCTACAGGCCTGTTGATCATTGAACCTGCTCCTGTGAAACTCTGGCGTCTCCTGCGGACAGCAACCTCGACAACCCTGGAGGACCTGCCTGCCTTGAACCTTCCAAAAGACTGGGACTCCCATGAGCAGTGGTTCTGCCCCAACAGCAATACCCCCGGTGCCAGCCAGGAACCGCAAATCCAGCCTACTCTGCACCAACCAAGCTCGGCCTGTCCCTGAGTGACCCAAGACCACGAGGACGACCCCCGCGACTGGGACCCAAAGTCCAGTGCCCAAAGACCCTCCTCGACGAACCAGACGACGCCTGCAGCCTTAGAACCAGGGACCCCTCCTACAGCGACCAGCCGAGGGTAAGATTTCCCGACACCAAAAGACACCCCTGCACCTGGTGCCCTGTGGCCCCCGCACCCTCCTTTGGGGTACCTATCTCTTTTCCAAGATCCCAACTTACCTCTCGAAGTGGCGGTCGCACCTGAAGAATCTCCGTCCCCGAGCCTGCAGCCTTTGTTTACTTTTTAACTATCCCATTGGATAACATTGAGCGCCCAACAGCTCAAAAGCACCCTGCACCCAGCCGCCCGAGTGCCTCTGGAAGTGTACCAACTACCCTACTCTACTTCCCCACTTGCCCTGAGTAAGTGACCAGGAGCTCAGGTCCAACAGCCGCATGGCCTGCCTGCTTGCAGGCACCAACCGAAGGCCCCCTACCATCCATTGGATTGCATTGGGCCTACTCGGATATATGTTGTTAGCACGCATACTTTTACCACGCATACCATTAGCACGCAATTTTTACAATGCAGGATACCTTACAACGCATACCTTTACAACGCATTACACTACAACGCAGCTACTATTACAACGCATACCATTACAACGTAAGTATAGGTAAGTATATAATTTTTTTTAAATAATGTAATTAATAATTTTTAAAATAATTTAATTATTTAAATTAAATTTTATTAAAGAATTTGTTCATATATATGTAAAAAATACCCCTGTACCCCAAAACCCAAACCCAGCCCTGAACCCTAAAAATACCCCTGTACCCCAGAACCCAAACCCAGCCCTGAACCCTAAAAATACCCCTGTACCCCAAAACCCAAACCCAGCCCTGAACCCTAAAAATACCCCTGCACCCCAAAACCCAAACCCAGCCCTGAACCCTAAAAATACCCCTGTACCCCAAAACCCAAAACTAGCCCTGAACCCTAAAAGTACCCCTGTACCCCAAAACCCAAACCCAGCCCTGAACCCTAAAAATATCCCTGTACCCCAAAACCCAAACCCAGCCCTGAACCCTAAAAATACCCCTGTACCCCAAAACCCAAACCCAGCCCTGAACCCTAAAAATACCCCTGTACCCCAAAACCCAAACCTAGCCCTGAACCCTAAAAATACCCCTGTACCCCAAAACCAAAACCCAGCCCTGAAACCTAAAAATACCCCTGAACCCCAAAACCCAAACCCAGCCCTGAACCCTAAAAATACCCCTGTACCCCAAAACCCAAACCCAGCTCTGAACCCTAAAAATACCCCTGTACCTCATAACCCAATACCCTTAATAAATGTATTAAAAAAAAGATAAACTTACCTATACTTACGTTGTAATGGTATGCGTTGTAATAGTAGCTGCGTTGTAGTGTAATGCGTTGTAAATACCCTTGCGTTGTAATGGTTTCGTTGTAACAGTACTTCATGGTAAAAGATGCGTGGTAACGGTTGTATACCGGCCTACTCTCTCTGCACCTGGCTGCCCCTGTGCGGCTGAGGGTGTAACTACTGTACCTTTCCGACCCTGGGAGACCCCTGAGTCTATGCCCTGAACCCTAACTCCACCAGTCGAGTACTTACCTAAAAGTAGTAACTCACTTTCCTTCCATAGGCTAACATTGACTGGTTTTCACTGAAATTTCTTCTGTGTAGTTTTGAAACTTTGAAATATTCATCTAAAATCAGCTGAATAACAAATCCTGAAATACTCACCTGTGATCAGGAGAGGAGCCAGTACTGTACCGTTTAGCCCAGTACTGAACCGCAAAAGTAATCTTAACTGTACTTACCAGTTACCTGCATTTTCTTCCATAGGAAACCATTGACTGTTTTTCTGTGAAATTTCTTCTAGGTGTCGATTTTTGCAAACTACAAATTTTCTTTAAAAATTGTACCAAATACTGAAACGTAAATACTTACCTGTCTTAAGTAAAGGTCCCAATGCTGAACCTAGGAGTCCAGTACTAGATTACAAAAGTAACGAGAACCTACTTTACCTGTGACTTGAATTTCCTTCCATAGGATAACATTGCTAGTTTTAAACAGAAAAGTTTCTAAGTGTCAACTTTGAAAATACATTTATATTCTTTAAAAATTACAACTGTAACCAAAACGCTTTTACTTTTTACAGCTTAGGTCCCGGACTGAATCCAGGATCCAGTCCTGTGGTTAGAAAAGTAATCCTTAAAGTAATCCACTGCCTTTATGTAGAAAAACCCATTGAGCTCAATGTTAAATTGTGTTTAAAATTGTGTTGCCTATTGCAACCACTGTAGCTATTGTATTTACAAAGTCTATTGCCTTTCTGAAAAGTAATTTCCTAAAGTCACTCATATTGAGAAACATATATTTTGATTCCTGTTGGTTCTAAAATAAAACAACTATTTCTTTTGATATAAAAACAATTGGCCTAGAGTTCAATTCTTGAGTGTGTGAAACCTTTTGCTTACTGAGTGGGTACAACAAATGCTTTACACTATCCTCTGATACTGCCTTACTGCTTGACCAAGCTACCACTTTAGAGTGTAAGGTCATATCTGACTTTAACCTCTGTCATACCTCTGGAGACTGGGGACTCTATACACATTGTACCTTACTTTGGTCCAGTATATATAGAGCCACTTTCTTACATGGGTGCCTGGAATCAGGGGCTTTTAGAGGAAGGAGGATTAGTCGCAGGATGAAAATACTGAAGGGGGGCTATCCTAATCATAGTTTTAGAGCTACCCCTACGCTCGCACTCTGTCAATACTTTAGCTTGAGTAGAATGTCTCATGTTTACTATCACTCAGTCCCCCTCAATGTTTTTCCCCACCCTGTGGCCCACCCAGCCTACTCTTCTGGCCATAATACCTGGAGTCATCAGATGGCCATTGGCAATATTCATATTACACCAATGTGTGACCTTATGTATCAGGTCCAGTGTAGATTCTTTACTCCCCTGCATAATCGGAGGGACACTCACCAGGACTGTAGCCAAAGGCGCCCCTTCTGGAGGCAAATCAATGGTCTCAATACAGCTCACTGGGGTTTTTAAGATGTTATTACGTCAGCACTCCCCCCTCTTAATAAAGCCCCTCGAGGTAAAACTACCTGCGCCATATCCCCCACATGTGTCACGTGTGGCGGGCTACCAGTTGGGTGATGGATCACACTCTGTTTTTCTGTCTCACTTCTTTGATATACACACATGGGATTGGGCACTCCACACCGGAGTGCAATTTGTCTGTGGTCCTGACGAATGCTGTGCGATCCTGCATTTTCACAGCAGAAATACAGAGATGTTGCTGAGTCCTGAGTCATTAATGGCAGAGAC